>NC_136490.1:68006057-68176057 GCF_053919585.1 Euprymna scolopes | reverse complement strand
AAATCGACTATGATTTAATAATTAATTTAATCAGATAGGCCCAGAACGTGCTACAATGGCTTATTTAACAAAGTAAGTATATAAATTAAGTTTTTGATATAAAGGAATGGGGTGTGTTATTAATCACTAATGCTGCTCCTGTCATATAATTCATGCGTAGTGTTATTGGGTTGTCTAAATAAATAAAGTATTATATGTCCTCTAATTATTATTCTGACAGCAAAACCACCCATGGCTCCACGTGTGTTTTAATCCGGTGGGAAGATGTCTACTCCTGCATTTATGGGTGGAAAACACTTATACCATGGAGTGAAGTAGGAGAATAAATAAGTCAGCATGGATTCTACCAACCTAGGGTGTCAGATGACAAAATCAATTGAATTAATATTTAGATGGATTAACAGCCCCCAAATTGCTAATTTAATTTTTAATAATAACTAGATAAATTGCGGAGTTGTTTTATTGATTTGAAGAGGGTGTTACTTATTTAACCGTTAATAATACTACGACTGAATACAAGAATGATTGCGTTTATGGAGAAAAAAGAACATTCCTAGATAAGGTATATACTTTATCTATAATTCTTACTCGGAAGAAAGGAAACTATATTCGCATATTAGATTTGGATCCTTCATTTATATTGTAACAATTCTACCTATTTAACTCTACATTAAAATTTAATCCTGGCATCCGATGATCTTTATTGTTGTAAAAAGGTTATGCCTCAGTTACATTTAAGGCGTGATAGCAGAAATCTAGTTCTATGATGGCATCCCTGTATTGCATCAAGTCTTTTATTCAAAATTTCCTCTTTGGAATTCACAATGTAGAAGGCTTCCAATAAACATAGATTGCACTTTTTTGATTTCTCAGGGCTGTCCTTCCTCCCCCTGTTCACTACTGACCATTTTAATTCAAAATTTCCATTATTTCTGTTAAGTTCCCTAATCTAATCCCCTGATGCAGTGGTATTTTTCTTTTTGTTTTTATTTCTAATGCTTATTTTTGTGCCCACCTCCTGCTCTCGTTTATGCCATCTCTATTAGTTTCTATCCCAGGTTCTTTTTTAAATTATACGTGATTTCTGTATCCGTCCTTAAACACTGTTCCCGTGGCTCCTAGATATATCTTCTTAGTGTATAAATGCGAGATAAAAACTATTTTCGAGGTTAGAAATTTCCAATCTAATGGACAATTTCAGGTATTCTGCAATTACATTTTCTGTTTGGTATATTTTCGTTTGATGCTAGTTCGTTGTTGTTCCTTATTTTGCTGATTTTTCTATTGTTGGAGCTAATTATACTATTAGTTAAGTTTCTGGACGTTGAGAAAGATAAGTGTACAGAGTTTCTATTAATTATTTTGCTTTGTTTATTATCCAGGGGAATGTTTTGATCTATTATTCTATAGAATTCCTTAGGTATATTATTTCTGAGGTATATTATTTTGCTTAGTTAATTATATATATATATATATATATATATATATATATATATAACGACTTAATTTACTCACATAAAATTAATATACAAAGTATAAATTTATGCGTAAACTTGAAGTATTTACTTCAAAAGTACTCAATACGTAGGTAGAGCTAGTTAGTAAGTTATAAAATATATATGGCGATTAAGCTAAACTGAATATTCCGCGTTTCCATCCACTCTAGTACTCTTCAGGCTTATATGTATATATATATATATATATATATATATATATATATATATATATATATATATATATATGTGTGTGTGTGTGTGTGTGTGTGTGTGTGTGTGTGTGTGTGTGTGTGTGTGTGGAGGTGGAAACAGTGACGCCGTGTTTTACCATTGTTTGAAATTTTGGGTTACATTGTTTTTTCCATCGTTTGAGATTGAGTCATTTGCGTCAAACTGTCGACACTTGCCGGCGTCCTCAGAATATGCATGACAAAACATGTACTTATCCAATATATGTAGAAGCGTATATTTTTCCCCGAGAATCCAATCTTTGTTAGAGGTTGAAAATGGTTTAATTTGAATTCCTGCAAAATGATTAAGATTATTACTGTTGACACATTACATTTTTAAATTATATAAAAATAAAAGAAAAGTGAAAATAATAGTTTTATTTTTCAGCATAAATTTATCCCCGATCTACATTGAAAATGTATGGTCTACTCAGTTGCGTTTTTTCTGCTAACCTAAGAGTTTTAATTCTGGTTTGTACTAAGAAGAGAAATAAGATGCTTCGAATGGAACTATTGTTACATGCTACTTGTGTGCATATAACTGTAATAATTCCTGTGTTAATAAATTTAATCTTTTATCTAGTGGGCATTCATTATTTTAAAATGGTACATGTGATTTTGTACGTATCGTTTTCACACGACATTTTAAAGAGTGATTCCAGAGGGAAAACTATAAATCTCGTGGATACACATTCAAGGTATTTGATAAATATTAAATGAGAAACAAATACTTTTTTCCCTTAATTTTACTATTAAAATGTTTTAAAATTATTTATCGTGCTTTTATTAGTTTTAGATTATCAAAAGTTATAAACATTTTTAGAACATTTTTACCCCAAACAAGGCCCAGTGTCACTTTGATGATATCGTGCATTGTTTGCTACTATCAAGGACATATGCTGCAGGGATACTATCTAGGGAGTTGTACTGCAAGATGTCTGTTCACATTACACTCGTACTTCTGCATATCAGTACAGTTCGGGAAGCAGAAACCCGGAAGATAACTCCAGAATCTAGTAGAAGGTTTTATGCATGTAGGAATCTCTAATGTGTAGCGTCGGGAATTTGCTGCTTGTCGTGTTTGAGAGGGGTATTTACGTCGAGGGGGTACAAATGCCTATAGTTCGTCATAGCATCCACCATTAAAATACTTGTAGAACAGGCCGAGGGCTGCAACATTTCGTTGCTTGGACAGAATTTGTAAGCCTAGATGACAGTACAGAACCTATCAGGTTGGAGACATTCTTTTGAAACCTGTCACGGACTTAGAGATTAGTAGCAGATGCACCGGCCTTAATGTGACAAACACATTCCATACATGTACGAATGGGGACCAATTAACGGTGCAGAAAACTTTCAGGCTAAATCAACTTTCTAGTACAGTAGAAAGAGCCCACCTCCTTCGCAGCAGCCCTAGCAATTCTCTCAATGTATCTGTTTCAACTCATGTCCCCAGTAAACGTTAAGCCCGAAGAGTTTTAAAGAACTACTTTCAAGTAATCTATCTTTAACCATAGATATTAGTGGTTTAGAATATTTCGTGCAATCATTGAAGGAAACAAGTTAAATTTTGGGAGTATTCAATGTGACCATCCATTTTCGTCCTCATTTTACTAAAGATTGGAGGTATTTCTTTAGTGTTTTTTCCATTGCCTTAGAAATGTGTTAATTTGTTTTCCTGTCGTGTATGTTATAGAACGTGGTATCAGTAGCAAAAATACCCATCTCAGAGCCAAGTTTATCAGGAAGGTCATTTATTAATATAAGGAATAAGAAAGGGCCAAGGATAGACGCTTGAGGGACCCGCGCATTTATATCATATTGTTTAGATGTACCACCGTCAAGGACAACTTGGATTTTTTTCTTATTTAAGAATGCTGATGACACGACCATCTACGGCAACACATCAAAGGCTGTAAATGACAAAGTTCTTTCTGATTGTCTCTCCTCTGATCTCGAGCGCGTGGTTCAGTGGGAGAAGATGTGGCTGGTTACCTTTAATGCATCCAAAACCAAACTCCAATCCTTACATCATCAACGCTCTGATCCCCATCTGGCATCAATTTTGATGGATGGCTTTCGTCTGGGTGAGACCCCGTGTTTTGACAAGCTTCTGGGTTTGACCTTTACTCCTGATCTGAAATGGAAAACGTACATCAAGTCTGTTGCCAAGGTCGCTGGAAAGATGGTGGGATCCTTCAACCGCTCCAGAAGATATCTCACTATTCATGCAATTCTCTATCTATATAAAAGCCAAGTACGTCCAAGGATGGAATAGTGTTGCCATATTTGGGCAGGAGCTGCAAAAACAGCATATCCTGCCTTGACAGAGTACAAAATAGACTTCGTGGCTTAGTGGGGGATGCCCTTTTCTCTACCCTGCAACTCTCTCCCACAGAAGAGACGTTGCGATCCTATCCTTGTTTTATCGTTATTTCCATGGCAGTAGCTCGTTAGAACTCCAATCTCTGGTCCCCCCTCGCCAATCTTTCACGAAAAACACTCGTCTAACTTAATCCACTGTCAAAAATTTCCCCCACCCTTTATCTGTGCCTAAATCAAAACGCGGATTCCATGAACAAAGCTTCTTTCTTAGAACTGCACGCCTGTGGAATTCTGTTCCGTATGCCTGCTTCCCACCGGACTACCACTTGGATGTGTTCAAGTCCAATGTTAACAAATTCCTGATGAACCGCCCCCTGAAGAAAACACTTCATCAAATCTCCACACTAACGTAATGTATTTGCAATAACCCTTATCCCTGAGTGGCTTCCGGGCCTTGATAAGTGGTTATCACTGTGTAAAAAAAAAGAATATAATTATGTTTAGTATTCATTCAGTGATACCGTATGATCTGATTTTCCTGAGAAGACGCTCATGCCATACCCTGTGAAAGCCTTAGATATATCTAGACCTACTACCCTACCCTTCACTGCTTTGTGTATTGTACGGTATATACCTTCGGAGATTACATTTAAGATATCTGGTGTAGAGCGGACTTGCCCAAATCCATATTATTAGTCGGTAATAACTTTAGCAACTGTAATGGAGTAGAGCTTGGTTAATTATGGCCACAAATATTTTTGGTAAAAGAGAGAGAAGGAAAATGGAGCGATAATTTAATGGGTCAGTTCATTCGTCAGAAGTTTTGTAAACTGATACCAAAGAAGCAATCATATAGAAACATGTACATATATAACACAATAGCAATCATATAGAAGCATGTACATATATAACAATATAGCAATCATATAGACTAATGTACATATATAACAATATAGCAATCATATAGAGGCATGTACACATATAAAATTATAGCAATCATATAGAAGCATGTACATATATAAAAATATAGCAATCATATAGAGGCATGTACACATATAAAATTATACCAATCATATAGAAGCATGTACATATAACTATTTAGCAATAATATAGAAGCATGTACATATATAACAATATAGCAATCATATAGAAGCATGTACATATATAACAGTATTACAATCATATAGAAGCATGTACACATATAACAATATAGCAATCATACAGAAGCATGTACGTATATAACAATATAGCAATCATATAGAAGCATGTACATATATACCAATATAACAATCATAGAGAAGCACGCACACATATAAAATTATACCAATCATATAGAAGCATGTACATATATAACAATATACCAATCATATAGAAGCATGTACATATATAAACATATAGTAATCACATAGAAGCATGTACATATAAAACAGTATAACAATCATATAGAAGCATGTACATATATAACCATATAGCAATCATATAGAAGCATGTACATATATAAAATTATAGCAATCATATAGAAGCATGTAAATATATAACAATATAACAATCATATAGAAACATGTACATATATAACAATATAGCAATCATATAGAAGCATGTACACGTATAACAATATAGCAATCATATAGAAGCATGTACATATATAACAATATAACAATCATATAGAAGAATGTACAGATATAACAATACAGCAATCATTTAGAAGCATGTACATATATAACAATATAGCAATCATACAGAAGCACGTATATATATAACAATATAGCAATCATATAGAAGCATGCACATATATAACAATAAAGCAATCATATAGAAGCATGTACACATATAACAATATAGCAATAATATAGAAGCATGTACATATATAACAATATAACAATCATATGGAAGCATGTACATATATAACAATATAGCAATCACATAGAAGCATGTACACGTATAACAATATAGCTATCACAGCGGAGCATGTACATATACACCAATATAGCAATCATACAGAAGCACGTACATATATAACAATATAGCAATAATATAGAAGCATTTACATATATAAGCATATAGCAATCATATAGAAGACTGTACACATATAACAATATAGCAATCATATAGAAGCGTGTACATATATAACAATATAACAAGCATATAAAAGCATGCACATATATAACAATATAGCAATAAAATAGAAGCATGTACACGTATAGCAGTATAGCAATCACAGCGAAGCATGTACATATATAACAATATAGCAATCATATAGAAGCATGTACATATATAACAATATAGCAATAATATAGAAGCATGCACGTATATAACCATATATCAATCATATAGATGCATGCAAACATAGAACAATATAGCAATAATATAGAGTCATGTACACATATAACAATATAGCAATCACATAGATACATGTACATATATAACAATATAGCAATCATATAGAAGTGTGTACATATATAACAATATAGCAATCATATAGAAGCATGTACCTATAAAACAATATAGCAATCACATAGAAGCATGTACACGTATAACAATAAAGCAATCAAAGCGAGGCATATACATATATAACAATATAGCAATCATGTAGAAGCATGTACATATATAACAATATAGCAATCACATAGTAGCATGTACACGTATAACAATATAGCAATCATATACAAGCATGTACACATATAACAATATAGCAATCATATAGAAGCATGTACATATATAACAATATAGCAATCACATAGAAGCATGTACACGTATAACAATATAGCAATCACAGCGAAACATCTACACGTATAACAATATAGCAATCATATAGAAGCATGTACGCATATAACAATATAGCAATCATATAGAAGTATGCACATATATAACAATATAGCCATCATATAGAAGCATGTACACATATAACAATATAGCAATCACATAGAAGCATGTACACATATAACAATATAGCAATCATATAGAATCATGTACATATATAACAATATAGCAATCACATAGAAGCATGTACACGTATAACAATATAGCAATCACAGCGGCGCATGTACACATATAACAATATAGCAATCATATAGAAGCATGTACACATACAACAATAAAGCAATCATATAGAAGCATGCACATATATAACAATATAGCAATCATATAGAATCATGTACACATATAACAATATAGCACTCACATAGAAGCATGTACACGTATAACAATATAGCAATCATATAGAAGCATGTACACATATAACAATATAGCAATCATATAGAAGCATGTACATATATAACAATATAGCAATCATATAGAAGAACGCACACATATAAAATTATACCAATCATATAGAAGCGTATACATATATTACAATATACCAATCATATAGAAGCATGTACATATATAACCATATAGCAATCACATAGAAGCATGTACATATATAACAGTAGACCAATCATATAGAAGCACGCACACGTACAAATTTATACCAATCATATAGAAGCATGTACATATATAACAGTATAACAATCATATAGAAGCATGTACATATATAACCATATATTAATCATATAGAAGCATGCACCTATATAACAATATAGCAATCATACAGAAGCATGAACATATATAAAAATATATAACAATTATATAGAAGCATGCACATATATAACAATATAACAATCATATACTAGCATGTACATATATAACAATATAACAATCATATAGAAGCATGTATATACAAAACTATATAGCAACCATATAGAACCATGTACATATATAACCATATAGCACTCATATATAAGCATGTACACATATAACAATATAGCAATCATATAGAATCATGTACATATATAACCATATAGCAACCATATAGAAGAATGTACACATATAACAATATAGCAATCATATAGAAACATGTACATATATAACAATATAACAATCATATAGAAGACTGTACATATATAACAATATAGGAATCACAAAGTAGCATGTAAACGTATCACAATATAGCAATCACAGCGAAGCATGTACATATATAACAATATAGCAATCATATAGAAGCATGTACATATATAACAATATAGCAATCATATAGAAGCATGTACATATATAACAATATAGCAATCATATAGAAGCATGTACATATATAACGATATAGGAATCACATAGAAGCATGTACATATATAACAGTATAACAATCATATAGAAGCACCCACACATATAAAAGTATACCAATCATATAGAAGCATGTACATATATAACAGTATAACAATCATATAGAAGCATGTACATATATAACCATATATCAATCATATAGAAGCATGTACATATATAACAATATAGCAATCATATAGAAGCATGAAAATATATAACAATATAACAATCATAAAGAAGCATGCACATATATAATAATATAACAATCATATAGAAGTATGTACATATATAACAATATAACAATCATATATAAGCATGTATTTACAAAACTATATAGCAATCATATAGAAGCATGTACATATATAACCATATAGCACTCATATAGAAGCATGTACACATATAACAATATAGCAATAGTATAGAAGCATGTACATATATAACCATATAGACATCATATAGAAGCATGTACACATATAACAATATAGCAATCATATAGAAGCATGTACATATATAACAATATAACAATCATATAGAAGCATGTACATATACAACAATATAGGAATCACATAGAAGCATGTACACGTATTACAATATAGCAATCACAGCGAAGCATGTACATATATAACAATATAGCAATCATATAGAAGCATGTACATATATACCAACATAGCAATCGTATAGACGCATGTACATATATAACCATATAGCAATCATATAGAAGCATGTACACATATAACAATATAGCTATCATATAGAAGCATGTACATATATTACAATATAACAATCATATAGAAGCCTGTACATATATTACAATATAACAATCATATAGAAGCATGTACATATATAACAATATAGCAATCACATAAAAGCATGTACACGTATAACAATATAGCAATCACAGCGAAGCACTTACATATATAACAATATAGAAATCATATAGAAGCATGTACATATATAACCATATAACAATCATATAGAAGCATGTATATATACAACAATATAGCAATCATATAGAAGCATGTACATATATAACAATATAGCAATCATATAGAAGCATGTACACGTATAACAATATAGCAATCATATAGAAGCATGTAAATATATTACAATATAAGAATAATATAGAAGCATGTACATATATAACAATATAGCAATCACATAAAAGCATGTATACGTATTACAATATAGCAATCACAGCGAAGCATGTACATATATAACAGTATAGAAATCACATAGAAGCATGTACATATATAAAAATATAGCAATCATATAGAAGCATGTACATATATTACAATATAGCAATCATATATAAGCATGCACACGTAGAACAATATAGCAATCATATAGAGGCATGTACACCTATAACAATATAGCAATCACATAGAAGCATGTAAATATATAACAATATGGCAATCATATAGAAGCATGTACATATATAACCATATAGCAATCATATAGAAGCATGAACATATATAACAATATAGCAATCACATAGAAGCATGTACACATAAAATAATATAGCAATCACAGCGAAGCATGTACATATACAACAATATAGCAATCATATAGAAGCATGTACATATATAACAATATAGCAATCATATAGAAGCCTGTACATATATAACAATATAGCAATCATATAGAATCATGTACACACATAACAATAAAGCAATCATATAGAAGCATGCACATATATAACAATATAGCAATCACATACAAGCATGTACACGTATAACAATATAGCAATCACAGCGAAGCATATACACGTAAAACAATATAGCAATCATATAGAAGCATGTACACATACAACAATATAGCAATCATATAGAAGCATGTACATATATAACAATATAACAATCATATAGAAGCATGTAAACATATAACAATATAGCAATAACATAGAAGCATGTACACATATAACAATATAGCAATCATATAGAAGCATGTACACATATAACAATATAGCAATGTTATAGAAGCATGTACATATATAACAATATAGCAATAATATAAAATCATGTACATGTATAACAATATAGCACTCACATAGAAGCATGTACACGTATAACAATATAGCAATCATATAGAAGCATGTACACCTATAACAATATAGCAATCATATAGAAGCATGTACATATATAACAATATAACAATCATATAGAAGCACGCACACATATAAAATTGTACCAATCATATAGAAGCATGTACATATATAACAATATACCAATCATATATAAGCATGCACATATATAACCATATAGCAATCACATAGAAGCATGTACATATATGACAGTATAAAAATCATATAGAAGCATGTACATATATAACCATATATCAATCATATAGAAGCATGTACATATATAACAATAAAGCGATCATATAGAAGCATGGACATATATAACAATATAACAATCATATAGAAGCATGCACATATATAACCATATAACAACTGTATAGAAGCATGCACATATGTAACAATATACCAATCATATAGAATCATGTACATATAATTATATATCAATAATATAGAAGCATGTACATATATAACAAAAAAAATTATCATATAGGAGCTTGTACATATATAACAATATAACAATCATATAGAAGCATGCATATATATAACAATATAACAATCATATAGATGCATGCACATATATAACCATATAGAAATCATATAGAAGCATGCACATATATAACAATATAACACTCATATAGAAGCATGTACACATATAACAATACAGCAATCATATAGAAGCATGTACATATATAACAATATAGCAATCACACAGAAGCATGTATATATATAACAATATAGCAATCATATAGAAGCATGCACATATATAACAATATAGCAATCATATAGAAGCATGTACATATACAAATATATAGCAATTATAGAAGCATTTACACATATAACAATATAGCAATCATATAGAAGCATATTCATATATAATAATATAACACTCATATAGAAGCATGTACATATATAACAATATAGCAATCATATAGAAGCATGTACGTATATAATAATATAGCAATCATATAGAAGCATGTACATATATAACAATATAGCAATCATAGAGAAGAGTTTACAAAAATAACAATGTAGCAATCATATAGAAACATGTATACATTTAACAATATAGCAATAATATAGAAGCATGTACACATATAACAATATAGCAATAATATAGAAGCATGTACATATATAACAATATAGCAATCATATAGAAGCACGCACACATATAAAATTATACCAATCATATAGAAGCATGTACATATATTACAATATACCAATCATATAGAAGCATGTACATATATAACCATATAGCAATCACATAAAAGCATGTACATATATAACAGTATAACAATCATATTGAAGCACGCACACATATAAAATTATACCAATCATATAGAAGCATGTACATATATAACAGTATAACAATCGAATAGAAGCATGTACATATATAACCATATATCAATCATATAGAAGCATGTACATATATAACAATATAGCGATCATATAGAAGCATGTACATATATAACAATATAACAATCATATAGAAGCATGCACATATATAACAATATAACAATCGTATAGAAGCATGTACATATGTAACAATATAGCAATTGTATAGAATCATGTACACATATAACTATATATCAATAATATAGAAGCATGTACATATACAACAAAAAAACAATCATATAGGAGCATGTACATATATAACAATATAACAATCATATAGAAGCATGCATATATATAACAATATAACAATCATATAGATGCATGTACATATATAACCATATAGAAATCGTATGGAAGCATGTACATATATAACAATATAACAATCATATAGAAGCATGTACACATATAACAATACAGCAATCATATAGAAGCATGTACATATATAACAATATAGCAATCATACAGAAGCATGTATGTATATAACAATATAGCAATCATATAGAAGGATGCACATATATAAAAATATAGCAATCATATAGAAGCATGTACACATACAACAATATAGCAATCATATAAAAGCATGTACATATACAACAATATATCAATTATAGAAACATTTACACATATAAAAATATAGCAATCACATAGAAGCATGTACATATATGACAGTATAACAATCATATGAAAGCACGCACACATATAAAATTATTCACATCATATAGAAGCATGTACATATATTACAATATAACAATCATATAGAAGCACCCACACATATAAAATTGTACCAATCATATAGAAGCATGTACATATATAACAATATACCAATCATATATACGCATGTACATATATAACAATATAGCAATCACATAGAAGCATGTACATATATTACAGTATAACAATCATATAGAAGCACGCACACATATAAAATTATTCCAATCATATAGAAGCATGTACATATATAGCAGTATAACAATCATATAGAAGCATGTACATATATAACCATATATCAATCATATAGAAGCATGTACATATATAACAATAAAGCAATCATATAGAAGCATGAACATATATAACAATATAACAATCATATAGAAGCATGCACATATATTACCATATAACTATCGTATAGAAGCATGTACATATGTAACAATATACCAATACTATAGAATCATGTACATATATAACTATATATCAATAATATAGAAGCATGTACATATATAACAAAAAAAATAATCATATAGGAGCTTGTACATATATAACAATATAACAATCATATAGAAGCAGGCATATATATAACAATATAACATATATAGAAATCATATGGAAGCATGTACATATATAACAATATAACAATCATATAGAAGCATGTACACATATAACAATACAGTAATCATATAGAAGCATGTACATATATAACAATATAGCAATCATACAGAAGCATGTATATATATATAACAATATAGCAATCATATAGAACGATGCACATATATAACCATATAGCAATCATATACATGCATGTACACATATAACAATATAGCAATCATCTAAAAGCATGTACATATACAACAATATATCAATTATAGAAGCATTTACACATATAACAATATAGCAATCATATAGAAGCATGTACATATATAACAATATAACACTCATATAGAAGCATGTACATATATAACAATATAGCAATCATATAGAAGCATGTACATATATAACAATATAGCAATCATATAGAAGAATGTACACATATAACAATATTGCAATCATATAGAAGCATGTATACATTTTACAATATAGCAATCATATAGAAGCATGTACACATATAACAATATAGCAATAATATAGAAGCATGTATATATATAACAATAAAGCAATCATATAGAAGCACGCACACATATAAAATTATACCAATCATATAGAAGTATGTACATATATAACAATATAGCAATCATATAGAAGCATGTACATATATAACCATATAGCTATCACATAGAAGCATGTACATATATACCAGTATAACAATCATATGGAAGCACGCACAAATATAGAAATATACCAATCATATAGAAGCATGTACATATATAACATTATAACAATCATATAGAAGCATGTACATATATAACAGTATAACAATCATATAGAAGCATGTACATATATAACAATATAACACTCATATAGAAGCATGTACATATATAACAATATAACAATCATATAGAAGCATGTATATACAAAACTATATAGCAATCATATAGAAGCATGTACATATATAACCATATAGCAATCATATAGAAGCATGTACACATATAACAATATAGCAATCATATAGAAGGATGTACATATATAACCATATAGCAATCATATAGAAGCATGTACACATATAACAATATAGCAATCGTAAAGAAGCATGTGCATATATAACAATACAACAATCATATAGAAGCATGTACATATATAACAATATAGGAATCACATAGAAGCATGTACACGTATAACAATAAAGCAATCACAGCGAAGCATATACATATATAACAATATGGCAATCATATAGAAGCATGTACATATATAACAATTTAGCATTCATATAGAAGCATGTACATATATAACCATATAGCAATCATATAGAAGCATGTACACATATAACAATATAGCAATCATATAGAAGCATGTACATATATTACAATATAACAATCATATAGAAGCATGTACATATATAACCATATAGCAATCACATAAAAGCATGTACACGTATAACAATATAGCAATCACAGCGAAGCATGTACATATATAACAATATAGAAATCATATAGAAGCATGTACATATATAACAATATAGCAATCATATAGAAGCATGTACAAATATAATCACATAGCAATCATATATAAGCATGCACACGTAGAACAATATAGCAATCATGTAGTGGCATGTACACATGTAACAATATAGCAATAACATAGAAGCATGTAACTATATAACAATATAGCAATCTTATAGAAGCATGTACATATATAAACCATATAGCAATCATATAGAAGCATGCACATATATAACAATATAGCAATCATATAGAAGCATGTACACGTATAACAATAAAGCAATCACAGCGAAGCATGTACATATATAACAATATAACAATCATATAGAAGCATGTACATATATAACAATATTGCAATCGTATAGAAGCCTGTACATATATAACAATATAGCAATCATATAGAATCATGTACACATATAACAATATAGCAATCATATAGAAGCATGTACATATATATTAATATAGCAATCACATAGAAGCATGTCCACGTATAACAATATAGCAATCACAGCGAACATATACACGTAAAACAATACAGCAATCATATAGAAGCATGTACACATATAACAATATAGCAATCATATAGAATCATGTACATATATAACAATATAGCAATCATATAGAAACATGTACATATATAACAATATACAATCACATAGAAGCATGTACACATACAACAATACAGCAATCATATAGAAGAATGTACACATCTAACAATATAGCTATCATATAGAATCAAGTACTTATATAACAATATAGCAATCACATAGAAGCATGTACACGTATAACAATATAGCAATCACAGCGACGCATGTACACATATTACAATATAGCAATCATATAGAAACATGTACACATATAACAATATAGCAATCATATAGAAGCATGTACATATATAACAATATAACAATCATATAAAAGCATGTACACATATAACAATATAGCACTCACATAGAAGCGTGTACACGTATTACAATATAGCAATCATATATAAGCATGTACACATATAACAATATAGCAATTATATAGAAGCATGTACATATATGACAATATAACAATCATATAGAAGCACGCACACATATAAAATTATACCAATCATATAGAAGCATGTACATATATAACAATATATCAATCATATAGAAGCATGTACATATATAACCATATAGCAATCACATAGAAGCATGTACATATATAACAGTATAACAATCATATAGAAGCACACACACATATAAAATTATACCAATCATATTGAAGCATGTACATATATAACAATATAACAATCATATAGAAGCATGTCCATACAAAACCATATATCAATCATATAGAAGCATGTACATATATAACAATATAGCATTCATATAGAATCATTTACATATATAACCATATATCAATCATATAGAAGCATGTACATATATAAAAATATTACAATCATATAGAAGCATGTACATATATAACAATATAAAAATCATATAGAAGCATGCATATATATAACAATATAACAATCATATAGATGCATGTACATATATAACCATATAGCAATCATAAAGAAGCATGTACATATATAACAATATAACAATCATATAGAAGCATGTACACATATAACAATACAGCAATCATATAGAAGCATGCACATATATAACAATACACCAATCATACAGAAGCGTGTATATATATAACAATATAGCAATCATATAGAAGCATGTACATATATAACAATATAGCAATCATATAGAAGCATGTACACATATAACAATATAGCAATCGTATAGAAGCATGTACATATACAACAATATAGCAATCATATAGAAGTATGTACACATATAACAATATAGCAATCATATAGAAGCATGTACATATATAACAATATAACATTCATATAGAAGCATGTACATATATAACAATATAGCAATCATATAGAAGCATGTACATATATAACAATATAGCAATCATTTAGAAGCATGTACTTATATAACAATATAGCAATCATATAGAAGCATGTACATATATAACCATATAGCAATCATATAGAAGCATGTACACATATAACAATATAGCAATCATATAGAAGCATGTACATATGTAACAATATAGCAATCATATAGAAGCATGTACACATATAACAATATAGCAACCATATAGAAGCATGTACATATATAACAATATAGCAATCATATAGAAGCATGTACATATATAACAATATAGCAATCACATAGAAGCATGTACACGTATAACAATATAGTAATCACGGCGAAGCATGTACATATATAACAATATAGCAATCATAAAGAACATGTACATATATAATAATATAGGAATCATATAGAAGCATGTACATATATAACAATATAGCAATCATATAGAAGCATGTACATATATAACAATATAGCAATCATATAGAAGCATGTACGCATATAACAATATAGCAATCATATAGAAGCATGTACATATATAACAATATAGCAATCACATAGAAGCATGTACACGTATAACAATATAGCAATCACAGCGAAGCATATACACGGATAACAATATTGCAATCATATAGAAGCGTGTACACATATAACAATATAGCAATCATATAGAAGCATGTACATATATAACAATATAACAATCATATAGAAGCATGTACACATATTACAATATAGCAATCACATAGAAGCATGTACACATATAACAATATAGCAATCATATAGAATCATGTACACATATAACAATATCGCAATCATATAGAAGCATGTGCATATATAACAATATAGCAATCATATAGAAGCATGTACACATATAACAATATAGCACTCACATAGAAGCATGTACACGTATAACAATATAGCAATCATATAGAAGCATGCACACATATAACAATATAGCAATCATATAGAAGCATGTACATATATAACAATATAACAATCATATAGAAGCATGTACATATATAACAATATAGCAATCACACAGAAGCATGTACACGTATAACCATATAGCAACTATATAGAAGCATGTACACATATAACAATATAGCAATCACATATATGTTAATATATAACAATATAGCAATCATATAGAAACATGTACACATATGACAAAACCTTAGGCACAATATTGTAAGTTACGCAGTAAGGAAAGCAAGATTCGTAAATGCATTTGTTATAAAGTTTGGTGAGGACTGGGGCAACCTTAGTGGATGAATTTTTTTATAGTACAGCCGGGATGATATCGGGTCCACATGCTTTTGAGGTGTCCAACTGAATTAATAACCTCAGTTTTGGGTATTTATTTTTGTACAAAAATAAAATGTGGATTCAATATATGCTGACAAAAAGACGTTATTTTATTTTTGTTTAACTTATTTAAAATCGTGCTATTGTTCGAAATGAACCTAGTGTCTATTAGGTTTAGTTAGAACGAACAAAAAGAAAATATAGCAACAAATAATCTTTGCTATTAAAACATCTTCTAATCGTTTTAAAACGAAAATTAACTAAAACTCTCAGAACCTTAGAAAATTCCACAGGGGACTCATTCATATATAATATGTTAATGTTGGCATCCGTGGATACTCAGCGTAAATGAAAATGCTCTGATATTATTGCAGCTCTTTTGTTAAAACTAAAAAGGTATTTATGTAAACTAACATAGACACCCGGCGTAGCCCGGCCGTAAAGTACGTTTTTAAAAATGTTTTGATGCTTGCAGGTTTCGTATATATTATTATAGAGTTACTGCTCTATCGATTTTTATATTTTATAAAGTTGCAACTTCAGGGTGCATCAGCTTGAATGGAAACCGCAACCATGAATGTATATATATATATATATATATATATATATATATATATATGTGTGTGTGTGTGTGTGTGTGTGTGTGTGTGTGGGTGGGTGTGGGTGTGTGTGTTCTCTCTCTCTCTCTGTGTTCGTATCATATGTGATGAAGTAACGATAGATTTACAAAGCTATATATATATATATAATATATATATAATATATATATATATATATAGAGAGAGAGAGAGAGAGATAACTTAAGCGCGATAAGATGTAATCGAAATCAAAACCAAAACTTATAAAGAATTCTTAGTAAAGTTATTTTATAAAAAATAGATGACTTAAGTGTTATCAGCTATAATCGAAACCGAAAACAAAATTTATAACAAATTCTTGGTAAAGTCATTTATTACAAGGAGCGAAATCCATAACAAGTTAATAACCGTCACTCGGATGTAAGCGAGACACAGAAAATAAATAACACGCACGCTATCCTATATTATATAGATACTAGAATAACAGAATATTTTCGTACGACAGGTAACATTTTGTTAGTGTGGTCCACCAATATTTTATTTACCTCTTCATTCTAAGCCTTATTAGAATCTATATGCATGATATAGTCAGCCATGTTTTACATTCTAACTTAACATACTGGATACCTGGGTTATTTGGAATGGGATAGGATTGAACTAAAATTAAACACAAATAAATTTAATTAGGTAGGAAGAAGACTAATATATATTTGCTTTGGTAACAACTCCTTGTTGCAGTTTTTTTCTTATTTCAGTTGAGTACAATACTAATTTACTTTGGTCTTTTGGCTACAATTAAAATAAAGACATTCCACCCCAAACCCTCATCCGTTTTTCCTTCCATCCCGCTTTTATATTATTTCTACTTTTAGATCAACTTGTTCGTTTACCGTCCTAAATAAACCCAAATACAATAGAGGGTCTATTCTTTAGAAAAGAATATGTTTTCCGTGTTTCTATGCGCAAGTTCAAATGGATTTATACACCCTCATATATAAATATAAATTTGATCTTTCAGAATATTGAGGAAACTTTAAGTGGGTAACCCCATTGCGAAAAAGTTGTCTTATGGTGAGTTCCATGACAATAGCTAAGGATAGAAAAGACAAAGTAGGATAAACAGAGATGACAAACAATACATCGTCTACGCCCTTTTTATGTCATTCTGATTAGAGTGTTAAGGATTTATTTGATTTGCATCTAAAAAAATAATTCCAAATGTAGTATATGTTTAAATATTGTCATGGATCTGCGAATACATCTTTTAATATTGTGGTAATGTTCTCGCTGTCCCAATTCAGATTGATATTTTTGAGAAGCTGAATTTTCCCAAACATAAAAAAACTGCTGTATTAATCTACCATAAGAGTAACACGAAATACATGCAATATAACAATACTTTAGGCACAATATTGTAAGTTAATATTATATAATTAGTAGACATTGTATATTTCATTTCAATAAATATTTGATTTCTTTTTTCAATTATTAATCCATCCATTTTTCATTATTAATCAAATCAATATCGTGAAGAGATTTTTATCCTTAAAATACATAATGCAACATGATGTTAATTTATATTCAAAATAGGAATAACACAACGTTTCCATATGGAATTAATTATTTCCTTTTTTTATTAATTAATATCAATTCAAGTTTTCTTTTGTTAAAAGCTTTCACTGACGGTCTTACTGTTCGTCAAATCTAGATCACTAACACCATGTACATGTCATTTTATTTTGAACATGCCTCCTTAATAGAGGTCGTGGTTCAGCTTATTCTGTTACTATATCATTAATCAATTTCTCACGTAATAGACGTTGTTGATATTGTCGAATATGAGAGCCGGAAATCTCTCTAACTAAATTTCTTATTGATTTTCTTGAAAAATATTTCCTTATCGATTAAGCATTATCATCCTTGCTCCTGACTAAAATCTTTAAAAGATAGTTCGTTAATTTTCACTATTCGTGTTTAGTTAGGTTCGTAACTCAATCATTACTCCACCACGTATGATATGAACAGCTCATCAAAATAAATTCCAAAGAATTATAATCGTTTTTTAGACTAACATCAACTACACCAACACATATTCAAAAAATTTACCTCAGAGAGAATTTTCTTTTAGCCGATATTTCTATAAAACCAGTACATTGTGTCAAACATACAGGCTGGCACGATAAAGTTGTCGCTCAAAGGAAAACAACACTCCAACTTTAGTTAAAAGCATTTATGGAAGAAATCAATTCAGGTAAGTTTATTATTTAATAAAACGTGTATCTATTCAATATAGCTGTCTTCATCCTCAATCACCGCCTCAATAAGGGTTCATAACTAGGAGCATGTCTTTTCCACGAGCGCCACCGGGAGCTTGACGAATACGCGGCGGATGGCGGCGATCAGGCTTGCTGTGAGAAGTTAGATTTGTAACGTTCTCGACGTATGACCAAACGAAGTAGTCCAGCAGGTTCAGGTCTGCGAAGGAGAGCGGCCAGTGTGAAAAAGGTGCAAAGTCGTAGTACGCCTTCTGAAATCAAGCCTGGGTCTCTTTGGACGTGTGGGCAGGCACCGAGTCATGCTGCCCACCTATGGTCTGCTAACTGCCACCTGATTACACCAGGGGATCACCACACTTTTCAGCACATCGAGGTATGTTTTGTGTTGACTTTCCAACCGACTTGTAAGATGCGGGGTGGCTTGATGTGGCCCCGATTTGAAACCAGATGAAATACCATACGTCTAGGCACGTCACCCTTATTCGTGGCGATCCAGCGATGAATTTTGAGAATGCTGGCCGCAGTCCTGTTGTCATAACTTGGATCGGTAGGGATTTGTACAGCAGCGCAACTCCGATCTCGCTCGTTGAACATTGCGCCTTTTTCAGAGATAATAGAACGTTCCTATTCCACTTGCGATTTGTACACAACTGACTACGTAATATATGATTTGCAAAAAAAGAAAAAAAAAGCTGCTCTTCCTCAACCAGAAATGGAACGACGTGCTCTTTTCTAATGCGATAATATTACCGTTTCACCTGGTGTTTCAATATACTGCTTGTAATTTAGGCTATAGATTTACAATAACTATCTTGTATTTCTGTGTTCGTTAACAGAATGTTGATAAATTCTGATGTATAAAAGTATAATATTATTTATTATTCAGTTGTTGTGCCAAACTTAGCTCAATGAAAAAAGTCGTGAGAACATGAAGTTCATTATGTTTTAAGCATCTTCAATTCTATAACAAATTTACTCTTTCAATCTCAATTTAGTTTATACACCGATTGGATACGTAAAACTAAATCCATCAGCCAATAATATTGGATTTCATCTACGTTATTACTGGCGTTAATAAACAGTCATATGTTTCGCATCTTCAGATAATCTTTTAGTTAATTTTTATAGACATTTCTTGCTGCAAATCATCAGATATTTCAATTAAAAATCGTGCGGTTACAATCATTCAACTGCCAGGTGAGATTTCTCATACAGCAAACCAGATATTAACCAAAGATAAATATTTAAAAGAAATGCTTAATAATAATTTTTTTAAATTCAAAAATCTATAAAAGTAAGCATGTGTCAATGAGGACCCTTCTCAACATTACCAATTTTTTTTCTATATACTTTACATGTTGTATGTAAGATATTAATACATGTGAAAAACTTGTTAATTTTTACGGAAAAAGGGCTTCTTAGGTTTACAAAATTGAAAAAAAAACATCCTTGGTGTTATCAAGATAGGAGAGTTTGAAAAAAGTTTTTAAAGATCGTATCTACCTGGCATAAAGATTAAGGTACTTGCGTCACTAGCTTTAGGTTTTGGTTTGATAGGATTTTTTGAGTTTGATCGCATACATTTTTAATCGATATATTGCATATATCGTCAGGTATATATGACTTTAATCTTTTAAAGTGTTACGGCGTTTCATTGTTCTAACACTACTTTTAGTGGAAGACATATCTTCTTTGTATGATTTTCCACATTTACATGGGATTTCATACACTCATATCAGGTGAGTCATATATTTTTCATGATAGGGTTTCTAATCGAATCGCATCTGGATATTATCATGATGTCATATGGATTATTACATATACTTTAATCTTTTTCCGACAAGCCTTATATTTATGGCATAAACCACTCTCTTACCAATCACTGAACGTTTAAAAATAGCAACATATGACAAAGAACTTTCTCAGGATCTTAAAAAAACGTACGGTTGTTCTACATAAAGATGACCAACGACTACAAGAATATCGCTAACATCTTGAAACTGAGCTGAATCACAGTGGCTTAGGTCATCTATCATTTTAAAAGTACGGTCTCCACTCAGAACAGGACTCGAGTAGGTCGTCCAAAGAAGATAACCGCATGTGCTGAGCGTCACATCTGAATACTTTCTTTGAACAATCGGCGTATGAGTGCTGTTGACCACAGTTTTTACTCCTTAACATTTAATTGTTTGGGGCTCAAATCAAATGAAAAAGTTTGATCCATAACCAAGATCTAAAATTTCAAGTGTTTAGAGCCAAAATTGGCGGGGGAGTTTGGTAGAATTTTCAAAGGTCAAATCGTTGAATTTGCCCCCGTGACAGCTACATTTCTGGCCAAAGACCGAGTAAAAAATTGTTCTCAACTCACAATATCCTTTTATGTCAAATCCCGAGTCTGTAGACTTAAAATTAACAGAGTAGTTTGGTTAGGAAATGTACACACAAACATACACACATACAATTTCACTTATATATATATATATATTTCTATTTAGACTTATACTTATATTACTTTGTAACATGATGAACTTTACACCAACTTTTCTTTAACATTATTCTAGGCTGTCATGCATGTGTCTTATGGTTCACTTTAATGGTTGTAGTGACGTTTCATTGGAATTGCATGTTAACATTTTTTAAGACAATATACAAATTAAAAATGTTTTACATATATTCACACCAATCAATACTTGGACGTGAGGGGCTACTGATTATTATCATGTTTACAGAGGACCACATTGGAAGTTTATTCCCGAGATGTTTTCGCGTAACATGCAGTCAGGAATGGAGGAAACGAAGAACTAAATCTAAAGTCTAGCAGAAACTATTAGAGTAGAAAGTTTATTTTCTCGATCCAGAAACCATAACCGTCGCTAGATAAGATTTTGCTGCTTGGTGAATTAATCGAGCGTATATACGTCGAGAAGAAACACTTGGTATACGTTCAGAACACATTCCCTTAAAGTGCTTGTTTAACAGTCACATGGATTCAACATTGTGATTAGCGACAAAGGTTTGAGCTTGGTTGGCAATACGGGATCTTTTGTTTTGGAATTTATCTAAAAATGAGAGACTAAATGTGGATGTTCAAGACCAGATGTTGTAACAATACTGTGCGACAAATTGAAACTAAAAATCAAATATCCATCTAAGGAATCTAAATAACATTCCTTATTATCTCTATCATTCTTTAATTAACTACTAAATTGGTTCTTTTCGAATATCCTTCTCCTCAGTCGGTCCCATGATGGCTTTAACGACATCAATTAATCATATTTTATGTTTCTCTCTAGTTTAACAAAAAAGGTAAAACGCATACAAAACAACATAATGGATATACGATGATTTCGTTTCTAGCTAAGAATCGGTAGAATGCAGCGTGTAAATAGATGGATTGTTATGTCGAATAAATGAAACACTTACAGAAAGCCATATTTACAGTTATCTAATTTAAAGATTTCATTTTCAATGATAAGACAATTCAGCCATTCTAAAGATAATACTTTTTTCCCAATAAGCTTATTGTATACCGTTCTTTTATTGTACTGAACCCTAATATATATATATATATATATATATATATATATATATATATATATATATATATATATATATATATATTAGGAGTTTAAAAGGAAGTGATCAGTAGGTCTTAAATTTATGTTAAATTTTTTTGCAGAGATTCGCTAGTTTTGATGAGATATTTTTTAATTCTGAAAATATTTATTGCTGTAGCTACAATAAGCAAAATAGTGAAATATTTTAATGTAATTTGATACACGCCTTACTTGATGTTTTTTTAAAAAATAAAGTTTGATAATTATATGATTAACAATTAATGTTTACAATTCAAGCCAGTAGCATATATAGCACAGTAATATAATCTGCCCCCTGACACGTATGTAATATTGTCTGCTTCCTTACTCGGCATGCCTGAATTGCGTTCACAAACCAAATTTTACGACGAGAGGTGTCTGAAAAACTCCAGAACCAATCGCCTTATCTTACAAATTAATACATGTATTTTACTATCTCTGTTTCAATCATTCATGGGGACACTACGATCTTGAATCCAAATGTATCTCCAATCGCCGGATAGCGTATTGAAGTTTGTATAAAATTTGCCGTTTTATTCAACTTTGACTCTTAATTTACTGAAACATATATATATATATATATATATATATATATATATATATACTACCATGGGTGCCCCGAGTTACCCGGATGTTTGAAGGTGTATGCTGAGCCAAAAAAAGAAAAGGTCAATTTTTTTAAATTTTGACCCCTATTATGACCCTTTCACATGTATTGTTTTGGGCTCAAATGAAGTTATTAATTTAGATCCATGTCCAAGGACCCTCCATCTAAAATTTCAAGTGTTTAGACCCAAAATTGTCGGAGGAATTTGGTAGAGTTCTCAATGGTCAAATCGTTGAACTTTGACCCCTTAGGAGCCGAATTTCTGGCCAGAAAACCGATCACATAGATTTTGCCAAATCTCAGTACCCTGTATATCAAATTTCGATTCTGTAGACTAAATATTGTCAGAGATATTGCGTAGGGAAATGTACACACAGACACACACGTTCACTTTATATAAATATATATATATATATATATATCTGTGTGTGTATGTGTTTGTGGTGTATATCTGTGTGTGTGTTAATAAGTTCAACAATTTCTTGAGCTGTATACCTAGGGTTTCCAGAGCTATGAACCGAGTTTCTTAATTCCTCACTTATATTATTGGCCGGTGTTCTGCCATATTTAGGCGAAGAGATAAGGTGCGTTAATTAATATATGAATGTGAAGCCAACGCTTTCCTGCCTGGTCGATATGGTGTTATATAATTTCTAATATTAATCTGTTCACACGGCCTGACGTAATCTATAATATATATCGGAACATTATTTGGCAGAAATACGCATGTGTGGATCTGCGTAAGCGTGTCTGTGTTGTGTAATTGGCACTGTTAAGTCGACACCAATCTTCTGGGGATTAATAATACAATCTAGGGATGCCACCCACATAGGAAAGCAAAATCATCTACTTGTTTCCTTTCCCGTCCGTCGACCTAACTAAGAGTGATTCGTTTCATTCCTGTTAATCCCTATCTTGTAGGTGGCGCTGTCGCGTCAAAACATTTCGGTTGCTCGTCGTCCAAAATCAGACTCATTAGGTTAGCGTCGCTTTTGGACTAAAATGAAAAACAGAAACGCTCAATCAAGTTGGAGAACAAAGGCAATGTTTATAAGCAATCATGTCGGTTTTGGGAGATGAATGTAATTAGATAGTCTGGCGGGGTGAATAAAACGGTGGATGCGCGAGTAAACATTTCCGAAGGAATAGAATAAGGATAAACAACGTCTGGGTGGCCAAAGTAAACATACGCAGCGGGGAAGCTCCCGATGGATGAACGATGTCTTAGCTCTTGCGGCCTTTTTGGGAAAGTGCCCAGGACACCGCTGGGGAAAGAAAAAAAAAATGCCCCAAGACTATTTATCAAGTCAGTAGGCAAACCACAGCATCGTGTATTACGCAAATGAAACCATTGTATAAAATCCTCCAATTGTACAACATAGTATGCAAACAAGTAAAGTAAGATACACATTTAAATTTGATTTAATTTGATTCAACGGAATTTCCTCAAAGTTTGAGGGCAGAAAAAATTTTGCGAAACGGAACATGTTTACAAAAAATGCTTTTTATTCATGAGTTTTAAACAGCGCGCGAATATATCTTATCAGTTACAATATATGCTTGGCATTGCCCGGTCGTAAAATATGCTTAAATATTATATTTGGGTTAATGAAGATTTCGTATGTATTACTATATTATATTGGCCCCCAATATATAGTGTTTATTTAAAAAGTAAAAAAAAAAAATAAAATGACTCGCGTGCCATCACAGAGAATCGAAACCAAAACGTGTAGCTTACGATTTACTTTTTTCCATTTGACATTTATGCCTGAGCTATGAAGAAGTGCTTGCTGCAAGGCTAAGAATTAAAATCTGCATACTAGCTTTTACGTTACGCATGCATATTTGTCATGCCGTCATTCGACCTTTACTGAATAAAGTAAATTTTATCCATTTGCGGTTGTCCTTTGTTGACAATTTTCCAAAATATCGAAAACGTTAATAATTTATGGAACCCTCAATTTTTATTTTATTTCGACGTAAAAATTTCATTTCCGAACAATACGCTACAGCGTGGAATGATAACATTGTCGCCATAGAAAATAGAAGATGATTCCATTTTTGTTTGATCATTACCCGCTTTCTTTTTTGTTGCAGATCATCTACTAGTTTGACAGTGGTATACAAATCCCAATAGCGATAGGAGCCTTCTATCATGTCTGAAAGTAACCCAATGTCCAACGCTGTACAATTCATGCTTTCTACTGATCCAAGTTATGACAACAGGATCATTGTCAGCACTCTCCATATGAAAATCCGGACGATTCAACGCTTGAGGGGAGGCTTCAACGATGGTTTGGTCAGGGGTATGATCTTTGATGTGGGTTCATATCAGAGCCACAGCATGCGACCTCCCATTTTCTAAGTCGTCTGAAAAGTTTACACAAAAGTGTATCTGGATGTGCTAAAAAGTGTTGTGATCCGGTGGTGCAATCAGGTGGCTCCTGGAAAACCCTGTATGTGGCACCAGGACTCGGCGCCGGTCCACAAGTCCAAAGAAACCCAATCGTGGCTTAAGACTGAGTTCTACGACTTTGTATCCTTCTCTCACTATCCCTTCCTCCCGCTGGCCTGAACCTGCTGGACTATTTCGTTTGGTGATACATCGAAAACATCACCAGCATGACCTCCCACAACACCAAAGCAAGCCTGATCGTTGAAATTAGTTTAATATTCGCTGAGCTCCCGCCAACGATGTGGAAAAGGCGGTGATTGAGGCTGAAGGTAGCTACATTGAATAAATGTCAGCTCTACAACACAATAAAGTTACCTGAATTGATTTTTTCAATAAAACTTTTAAAAACAAACCGTACTGTGTTTTTATTTATGGCGACAAATTTATCGTTCCACCCTGAATTACGAAAGTTTTTTTTTAATTCTTTACAAATATCAGGAATTATAATATAATGCTATTGAACTAAATCCGATACCCCTAATCTTAATTTTTATCAGAATCCATCACCCACTTTAGATTATAGAAAATAGCAAAAATTTACGGGAATCTAGTTCAATACGTATCAAATCACGATGACTATAATTTAAGATAAAGTTGATGTATTTGGTTGTTCAAATAGGAGGTTATGCCCATATTTAGTTCTCTTAAACTAGTTAATCACTATTGAGAAATAAAAATTTCGCGGATAGCAGTCACTTGACGTCTAAAAGATATGTTTAACTTAACAGCAATCAAATTCTTACGAAGAGGTCCTAACTATATTTTTCACTTTGTGAGTAAATTAAATTTAACTAAATGTAATTAAAATTACCAAGCTTTATGCAAAGAGGCTGTGTCCAAAATTTATAATGATGAATTCATTATTTTAGAAGTGAATCTAATACATACAAAGATTGAAACATAACTGTATTTATTTTATATAAATAATGATATAATGCGAAATTTATCTGCTAGGTTATTAGATTAACACATTTTAAATTTAGTCGGATATTATAGATTATCTGAGTTTCTTATGATATAGTTATTTTCTTTTAACGAACTTCTCAATTTTTATACCTCAAGTTGATTTTATATTTTGGCTTATAATGAAGTTTAACAGTAATTAAATGATGGAAAGAATAAATGAATCAATTTAAAAATAATTAAATCTATTTAAGACTTTCTAGAGACTGAAACACATTCTAATTTGTCTATAATCTCTATTCTAGTGCAGTGTTCATCGTAACATCATGTTTTGATTGCATTAGACTTTATAATGTTCACAGTTTGAAGCGATCATTCTAAGAACTTACCCCTTTAAATTTTTCAACTTTAAATATCATTTGCCACAAAGTTCGATAGAAAGTACTCGTAATGAGGATTTATCAATAATGTTAGTTAAGTAATACCCATTCATTTACATTTATTAGAGTTTCGAATAATGTTTCATAATTATAAATAAGTCTTTCAACGGGATTTCAAGTTTGTATTCCATTAAAGATATATTCATTTGAGTTTATGATATCATCCTATTCGATTATGTGTTCTCTATACTAGTCCATGTATTTGATAATTAAGGCATAATTTTAAAAGAACAATTTAAACGTAGTATTTTTTAATGCCAGGATATTAACTTACTAAATACTTAAAGATATTACACACGTAATAGTATAGCAACAATACGTTAATACAGCTAACATCATGGATGCAATTAGTTTGTAAAAACATTAATGTTCTGCAGTTAAGATTCCATTGATCCTTCAAAGACATTGAAGTTTTATAAAATAGAGTAATGATCTTAGCGGTGTGTGTATAAAATATATACGCCAGTTGTCGAACTCAGGTTTTCGTTGGTTGTGGGTACAATGTCGATTTTGATTCCCAAAACTGAATAATTTGAGGGAGAACAATATAAACGTAAATATAGCTAATTTATATTAATAGCGATATAATGCGAACGTACGCATCAAATGAAGGCAATGGAGATCGATATAAAACTGGTCCCGTTACAGCTAGTTACATTTTTTGTACCCATCTGTGCCCATTTGAAGGCAACCCCTCCCAGATAGGCCTTTATATTTTTCCGGAAAAAAGATAGAAACTCACTGTCGGGAAGTTACGTAATTTATGTAACATCCGCTCTGACATCACCTCTGAAGATTTAGACGTTACCACACTTGGTAGTTTACACAAGGGTCGTCGTTTTGTAAAGATATTTTGTAATTGTCGTATTAATGAAAAGCAGATATGCTAAAGAATCTAGTGGAGAGTTTTTGTTTTGGTAATTGCGTGAATATTTTAAGCAACCTCAATATAAGTATCGTGTCAATATATTTTACTTGTGCTATTGACTGCATTCTCAATGTCGTAATTTTGGTTATATATTTATATATTTTATGGGTTTTAGCAAACAAACATTTTATCTTGATATTTCTATTTTTATATCAAATTCAAATATGGTCGTTTCTCTTGAATTAGCAGATATCCAACTTTCTAGATTATAGCACTTGACCATCTAACTACACTGAATGGCAGCCACTTTTTTTTACAGATTGCGACATATACCTCTTCTAAAGTTAAGCACTGGTTGTAAGTGAAAACTAAACTAATATTAATAAAATGAATATATTTGACACACAATAGACAATTATATTTTGATTGACGTTGTATACCAGATTTTTAATATATGTGTGACCACCAAGCTGAATATTATTCCGTTAATGTACGTCTTCTAGAAGATGCGTTGGTGCAGAATCTACAACGCAATTTGACGACTAGTGCTGTGTTCCAGCTCTATCGGACACATAATGCAATTATTTTTAGAAATGTTAGCAAGCTTCACGTGGCCCTTTTTAATTGAGTAAAACCAAATCAAACACCAAGCTGGTCGACACTTACTGATTCATAAAAGGTGTACATTCAGTGACCATTGTCAGAATTCATAGAGCGAATGTTATTTTATTGATTAAGACGATTTGCAAATGGCAATCTGAGTTCGTCGATTGTCTACGTTGCCCACTAATAGAGTCTGTCCATGATTAATACACAATTATACTCGTAACTTCCTCACTGTATATATTTAATGGTGTTTATATAAGTGTGTGTATGTGTATGTGAACGCAATCTATTCGTGCATATGTACTTTACACGCATTAAACAAACTAATAAAAATAACTAATTATTAAAGAGATTTATTTTTAATCAGTCCGACTGGAATATTATTATTTATACTAATAATCGTCGAAAATGTCAGTTTAAGAAAAAATAAATTTTAGCCTGTATTTTACGCTAAACCAACAAATTTGTATTTCTTTCCGAATTAGTTGCGATAATTTGGCAAAATAAATAAATATAGATGTTATTCTCTTTCAGATTGCTTGGGGCAATGATTCCTTAAGCTGAAAATACGACATTACGTCGAGTTCGAAAACGACATAATTGCAGAAACAGTAATTTATGATATATGATTAGCACTGACTCGTGACAGGAAATTCTTTTGTCTCAAGGAGATAACAACATGGTTGCAATTATACGATCATTTAGAATATGGCAAAATATTCAAGGGAGGTTACTCTCCTTCCGTTACTTAATAATCAAATATTGATAAGATTTTTCACGCTGCCAGATCATATTTTATTTAATTTATTATTATTATCATTATTATTATTATTATTAAGTGCACTAATACCTTGCAGGAAAAATAGTTATTATTTTACAAATAAATGAGACAATTAGCTACAGAAACAAATTCTATAAGAGTAACGGTTTTGTTTTGTTTTCGTATACATATAATTTGTATGGACTTTTTGGGAATGTAATTCATATATATATATATACATATACCTATATACATACATATATATATATGTATATATGTGTGTGTGTGTGTGAATGTGAAAGAGAAAGAGCGACAGAGAGAGAGAGAGAAAGAAAGAAAGAAAAAGAAAGAGAAAAAAGTTTGTTCTATCCCTGTTGATGTATATTTCTTGAAAATGAGATTATGGGAAAAATGATAGAAACTAAATAAAGAAACTTGCATTTAAGGTGATTTAAATATGTTGATTGTCTTGGCCAAATATTGAACATGGCAGGAATATGTCGCATCACATATTTCTATTTGTTGCGAAGGCGTATACAACTTGGTACTTAGAGCTGATTAAAACAACCGTAACCTTATGATTAAAAAATAATAGATGGGAGGTTGCGAGTGAATTAATATTGTCGTGTTTACAGATATAATAACATTGGAATTCGGCATGTTCATTTTGGAATGTTAAACACCTACTCTCTAACCTTGACTTAAAGTAAATATGTGTAATTTTTGTGTCGAATATATTTGTTTGAGTAATGATAGTTCACGATTGTACTTTCCATCCATGATTAACTCAGGAAAGAGCATTACTGTGCTTGTTTCCAAATATGGCATAAATAAAATCAAGTTGAGCTCTTATAATAAAGAATCAAACTCTTTACATTCCCATAATTACCCATCATCACAGTAATGCCTCACAGTCTACTGACATTCATTAACCTTTATCCTTAAGTGATCGTTTTCCTTTGGTAAACTTTGATCTTCTACTTAAAAATAAACAAACGGACGAACTCGCTGCATCACTGCTCTTCATTGTTAGTAAAAGTTTAATAGCTTTAAAGTGTTTGTGTAAATATCTATACTTCTGGCTAAAAGAATGGATCATATATAAGAACCGGGGATTACAATAGAAATAACTGGATATCGTTTTATACTACTAAATCTCCATTAAATACTTTAAACTTGATTGCTTTAAGAGAGTTATTGGGTATTTTTCAGTTGCACAGGTCTTCTGAAATCTTAATCTCTGTATTTAAACTGCGTTGTTAACATTTTTATTTCACTATTTATTGTAATGAAAGCAATTCCTTTACTAAAAATGAAGAAAAGAAAACAAAAGCAGATCAATTTTTTTCTTATATTAAAACTTTATACGCACTGTATATAGTCAATTGAAAAGAAATGTGTAAAATTTAAACTTCCTTATGAAGTCGATATCTAATTTGTACATAAAAACTGAATGCATGCCACAATAGGGAATAGATTAAACTAAAAGGTGATGCCACAAACATTTACTTTAATTTTTATTTCTCATAATCTTTACATGATTAAAATGTCAAACGTTGAGAGAAATAGTTTATCTTTTTTTTAAGTATCCAGAACCTACACCCTTTTCTTTCTATCTTGTAATGACAATTATTCCTATTACACGCATATATTTGTTCCAGACAGTTTAGCCAAGTGCACATCGGTAGGATTATGAAATATAAACAATAGGGATGAGAATCATATTCCGAATAATAAAAATAGTACGACTGTTCAATCTTCATCTAAAATTTCGATAAATATAATTAGTTTTATATTACAATAATATACTGAAGTTACGCGTCGTTAAGCTTAGTCAATATTTAATACGTGACCATTTGAGAGGACAAAGAGTTGTATGTTCTCTCCACTTATCGCGGCATTGTTTTTATTCGTCCTAATCGTCTCCTTGCCTCTGTAATCAAACAGTATCTATTCAGGAGATGTGTTGCTATATACTGCGCAGTTCTTGCTTTAAAATTACACGCGCAGCTTTTCGTAGACGGGGTATTCACTACCTCACAATACATTCTATTATTATTTTTTAATTGGCGTTAAACTAATTATTATAATTTTAAAAGAGTTTAATGTGCTACTTACCGAACCACGTTTTTTTGTCTTGAAGCATGTATTAATTATACGCATGCGTACTGTTCAGTTTCACATTTTGTGAAAATTGGTTTTATAAAACAAACTTGCTCGCTTTGTACGACCAGTAACATATTTTGTGCCAACATCATAGATATCAATGTAAAACATATGAAAAGTACGTATACTCGAATTGAGTAATATCTGGCCGGTGCAGCTGTGTAAAAATGACATTTTAAACCATTTTTATTTATTTTCTGCGTATAGTTATTACTTAAAAATAACGACATTATAAATGTATAAGCTTTTTTTCAGATTATTATAGTATCATTTATATTTTTCTGCAACATTCACACCTCGGTTGAACCAAAACGTCTATATTTTTCAGCAGAACGAAAGTTAACTTCAATGATGAAACTCGTACTCACACAGCCCTATTGACTAAGGATCTCCTAGAAGATTTGGGTACGAAATCCTGCTTCATCCTGCATACTCTTTTGATTCATACCCCTAAGATATCACTTATTTCGATGACTGCTAAACCAATTTATTCGACTTAGTTAATATTACGAGTAGAAATTAAATACGAATTACGTTCATATTTTACATCGGAACCTAAAGATTTTTACAGACGAGGTTTTTATAAGCAGATGGAATGAAGTTATGAAAAGCAAAGTTCATTATTATAATGAATAAAGATTTGCATAACATTGCTTTTTTTTCATTTTTCAGATGAGATCTTACATCTGCTAGGACTGATAATTCAAAACGTATTACCCGAAGAGGAGCATTTCAATAAATATACTATCTTTTAAAATTTTATTTTAACATTGAAAAAATTGTCAAAAGTATATTCACACGATTCTCTATACTTGATAAAGTAAATATGTTCCTTAAGATTACATATTTTATTCAAATGTGTAAATATAGGTTCTAATCATGCGTCCATCAAAATAATTCCAAAATTAGAAAACTAACTAGAAGTTTATTTTTCTAGATATATACGGCTTCCATCATAGTCGACCAACTCAAATATAAAATATGATTTTGATAACGGACAGTTGTATTTCATTGGTTTTGGTTGACTCATTCGTTTTGATTTTTTTTGTTTCATGTTGCCATAAATGCGCACAGTAGCGTTGTCTCTGCGACTACTTACTGATTTACTTTTGCAAACGAGAAAGTTTTGTAACTATAGCCCATTAAAGAGCAGTAAACACTGGTGGAGTCTATGACGAATACTAATGCGGTCAGTGGAGCCTACTCAATGGCTGATACGCGCCTAGGTAACTGTAAGTACATCGGCGAACATATGGAAAATATATAACACGTATCGACAGGGACATAGCTGAATGAACAAATATATGTTTATGCAAAGCAAGTATGAAGAGATATGGCATGACAAACGCGTAGACGGAAAAAGACGCACAGTTCTACGCTTGGATAAATTAAGTAACAATCATGGCGGCTTTTTACTTCCGACAAAGTGCATCTAAAGTATTACTTATATTACTTGTATTCGTCTACATTTCTGAGATAAATGTTTCAGACGAGTTGGAAAAGTTATTTCTAATTTTGGTTTCGGAACTCTTCAAAGTTCAAAGACAGTGATTATAATGAAGAAAATATAAAAATTAGTGCAATACATCAGGTATTCATAATATATATATATATATATATATATATATATAAGTGTGAATTCCTTTATGTTACAAACATAATTGACTGAGTACCTGTATACATGAATTAGAAACGTATTGTTCAGAATCCAGCTTCTTTATCCTTATAAATTGACTAATTCTGTCTTCGACTTAATATCTTTGAATCACTATTTATATAGGTACGTCCATAAACCAGAATCGGTACGGTGGTATACGATGGATCTTTACATTAATATTACTCGTATTCATCGGACTATTATTCTCATCTTCAGTGTTTGTTTGCAACGTTTTGGTCGGATTGTCTTTCGGCGGTATTCAGGCATGACGAATAACACCCTACCTGAGAATTCATCCTTCGAACTCATCGGCTTTACATTCACAGAAAATACTAACTGGAATAAATGCATCTAGGACATAAGGGAGGCTTCTGCAAGAAAGGTAGGACGCCTCTTTCATGCTAAATAACTGCTCACACGTGAGAGTATCCTGTACCTCTATCAGACCACAATTTGCCAATGTTTGGAGCATTGTTGCCACATCTGGGTTGCTGCATCTACTACTAGTCTCTCCTTTTTAGTATAGTGTCAAAAAAGGTCTGCAAGCTAATAGGTCCGACTTTGTCAACTAGGCTTCAACGCCTGTCTTATCACTGTAACGTAGCAACCCTGTGCCTCTTTTAAAAGCATTTCAATGGAATTTGGCCTGATAAAGTCGTTGCACTTGTGCACCTCGACGTACATAGCTCCTTTAACCCCTTTGTGCAACACAAACACGTTTTTGCACTGTTAAGATCCCAAAATGTCAGAAAGTTTTCTAACCAAATGTATTCTTCCATAGAATAGCAAGACTTAGGAATTTTCTTTCTGCTGCCTATTTCCCAAACTGTACTGATATCTCGACGTTCAAATGCAACGTAAACAAACAACTTAATCTTTCTTAATCATGGTCCCAATTAATAGCCCCTTACGCCTTGTTTGGAGTGAAGGTGAGTAAAAAATGATTGTGGCTAGTAAACAACAAAGGAATCAGTGAGATAGTTTGCCGCATTCAGTGCTCAGAGAAACTATTTTGTTCAATTGATATCAACTTATTTTATACCCTAAAGTTTAAGCTGAGATTAATGAAACCAGTGCACTGAGATATCTCTAATGTGAACACATTACAAAAATTAGAAAAAATATTCTAAAAATCATTTGATTTTACACGTATATATATATATATATATATATATATATATATATATGTGTGTGTGTGTGTGTGTGTGTCTGTGTGTGTGAGTGTCTGTGTGTATGTTTGTGTCTGTGTGTATCTCACTGTATTAAAGTAAGACATTCATAACTGCTTTCTTGAACGTATGATTATTACCGATTGTGATTAAAATCATATTCGTTTGTTTCCGACTAATAGTTTTCATCAGGACAAGTATCACAATTCAGGCGTCTTTTCTGTCACCTGTTGATTATATGAATATACAAGATATTTATTTATTTTTTCATCATAGAGTTTATTTTACAAACAATATATGCGTTAACATTGTTATCAAACCACGTTTTTATTAATTTATTTACTATATTCTATTTATCATCTACATCTACAATGCGCCTTGCCTGATAACGGGTTTACAATCGTATTGAATTTGAGAATAAAATGGATAATCCACATATTTAATAGTGACATTTAAATAACATATTTTAGAGTTGTTCTCATAATGTGCTATCGTTTTTGTATGCACGTTCTCTTATATATCGGATATTTAAGTAAATATGTACACACACACACTTACACGCGCATATATATATATATATATATATATATATATATATATATATATATATGTATGTGTGTGTGTGTGAGGTGACTTCAATAAGTTTCCAGACATTTTGTACAGGCATTTAAAATTATTTTAGACTTTTGAGAATTCGGTATATTAATTCCATATATCGTATGAGAGAACTGGCCAATTATTATGATTTCAGAGTAAAATTAACAGCTACATAAAAATTGGGATACACACTACGAAAGGCTGATTGTCTGATGAACTTAAAAAAGGCGATCTGAACGCAATGATACATTAGAAGAAGTATATGCAATAACATTCTGGCTTAAACTTGGGGAAAATGTCACATAAGGTATTGAATGCTTTAGACTTCTTTTGGACTCTCTTGTGTGGCATAAGAGATTCAAGTAAGGCATAGAGTCGGTGAGGGATGATCATAGGCGTGGGACGAGTAAGGATGTCAGAAGATGAATGTTGATTGACCAAGTAATGAAGTTCATGGAGAAGGACTGTCGTGTGTCTAAAAAGACAATAAGTGCACAATTAACAGTCAGTTTGAGTATTATACACGAAAGTAATTCCGATGAACTGAAGATGCGGAATATTTACTGGAATGCACGTCCTCAACTCCATCCGTGTCACTGATTATTTAACCAAGATGGGCATCAAGGCAGTTTATTACTATCCCTATAGTTCAGGCCTCGCTCACCGTGACTTTTGGTTATTCCCTAAGCTCAAGGATAACATTAGACGCTGTCATTAAGAGACAATTGAGAAGATGAAAGAGACTGTCGAGGGTCATTGACGCGCTCATACAAGAACACTTCTATGTGACATTGCAGAAGTTTTGGGAACGATACGATAAGTGCATTGGTGCCGAGGGAGATTACTTAAAAGGGATTAGATTTTCATGTGTGTACTATCAATAAAAATACCCATACAAAAGAAATCAAAATCCCCACCGTACTGTATATCGGTACTATGGCTGACTATGAGAATTTTCGTACATTCATATCTGATCATTCTCTGCATTGCATGTTTAAAAAGGATGTGTCGTTTATAGAATCAGACCTTACTGAATGGTTAATTGTAGGCATAGACTGATTCATACCATCCAAAAAGTTCTAACAAAAACCTAACAGCCAGCCGTGGATCAACCCCAGAATGTGCTGCTTCCATCGCGCACAGAAATCACTTTTTCAACAGCGACCAACGTAATAGATGTAACCAGACTAAAGCTGCTTTCAGGACTGCCAGGATCACTGTAAAAGAGTAATAAAAATGCAAGAGAGCTATATGCTCAGTCCGTCAAATCCAAAGAAGCTGAGCAGCGGTTTGGTTCCAACCAGTTTTGGCAAATAGCAAACAGGATGCTGAACAGACGCGTGCATTCTATTCCAACCATCATAAATGAACCTGAGGTCATCTCGTCACCATCAGACAAGGGCAAACTATTTGCCAAGAACTCTGCAGCTAATTCTATTCTATGCGATGAAGGCCATAAACTCCCCATATTTCCTCCTATAACAGATAACACGCTATGCAACATACAAATATCTGTGCGTGAAGTAGCCAAGCTAATGAAGAACCTTGCTTCCAGTAAATCAATTATAGTGCTGTAAAAGATCCAACCAGAACTTGCCCACATATGTTCAAAACTGTTTAAGCGTTACCTTAAGGATAAGTGCTCTCCAACACAATTGAAAACCTCATCAGTATGCTCTGTATTTAAGAATTCAGGTGATAAGTCATCCCTCTCTAAATACAGATCAATAAGTCTCCTGTGCGGAATCCATATCAGATAGAGAAGTAATCAACGACCTCAGTAGAAATAACCTTCTTAGTTACATGAAATATGGTTTACGTTCTGCTAGATCTAAATCAGCTGTGCGTACGGTTATATCTCATAGGATTAGTGAATCTCTCGACAAAAGCTTCCTATCTAGGACAATTGCTCTTGACATATCAAAGGTATTCGATAAGGTATGACATAAGAGCCTACTTCACAAGATCTCCAGCTACTGTATAACTGGAAATGTTTTCTCAATTATTTAATCATTTCTCTCTGATTGGCTTATTAGAGTAGTGGTTGATGGGCAGAAATCAGAGGCTCACAGTATTAATGCTGGAGTCTCTCAGGGGCCCATCCTGGGATCAACTCTCTTCCTGATCTACATCAATAACCTCCCAAAGCACATACTTAAATCATTCGTTGACATTTATGCTGATGACACGGACATCTATGGCAACACATCAAAGGTCGTAAATGACAAAATTCTCTCTGAGTCTCTCTTCTCTGATCTTGAGCGCGTTGTACAGGGGGTGAAGATGTGGCTGGTTACTTTTAATGCATCTAAAACCAAAGTCATATCTTTACACCATCAACGCTCTGATCCCCATCTGGCATCAATTGAAATGAATGGATCTTGTCTTGGGGAGGCTTCATGTTTTGACAAGCTTCTGAGTTTGACCCTTACTCCTGATCTGAAGTGGATAACGTACATCAGGTCTGTTGCCAAGGTCGCTGGGAGGATGGCGGGATCCTCTTATCGCTCCAAAAGATATCTCAATACTGATGCAGTTCTCTATATGTATAAAAGCCAAGTACGTCCAAGGACCTGGTCAGCGGCTGCTAAAAACAGCATACCCTGCCTTGAGAGAGTACAAAATAGACTTCGTGGCTTAGTGGGGATGCCCTTTTTCACTTCCCTGCAACCTCTCTCGCACAGAAGAGACGTTGCGAGCCTGTATTTATTTTATCGTTATTTTATGGAAGGTGCTCATCTGAGCTCCAATCTCTGGCCCCCCTCGCCAATCTTTCACGAAAACCACCCGACTGGCTTAAACCATTGTCATTAATTTTCCTCTTCCGGTTACCTGTTTCCCATTTGACTACAACTTGGATGTCTTCAAGTCCAACATAAACAAACTCTTGGCAAACCGGCCCCTTAAGTAAGACACTTTGTCTATTCTCCAATGCTGAGGATTACTACGATACTATCCCATTGATTACTGTACACGCAATAACCCTTATCCCCGAGTGGCTTACGGGCCTTGATAAGAAGTGACCTCCATGTAAAACCTTATCGAAGGCACCTCGTATATATATATATATATATATATATATATATATATATATATATATATATATATATATATATCGTCGGTTACAATTTTAGAATATACTTAATATATTGTAGTATATGAGTCAGTTCAAAATATGAGAGATCGAACCAATCTCTAGAAATTAGAAATATTGCATTAATAATTAATAGTAAATAAGAAATCTCGAACAAATAAAACTGAGAAAATGACCGAAAATCAAAACCGAAACTTTAAGATTTTCAATCTGAGTTTTTACCTACCGGCCTATTTAAACTTTCTTCTAAACATAATTTCAGAATGTTTATAGTCTGGGCGTGTATTCCTAGATTTCTCTGTTACTACCTATTTCCAAAACATGAACTCAAACATAATCACATAAAAATAAAAGTAATTGATGAGAAAGTAATTGAATGGTTCAAAGAATTATAGTTTACATTAACTTAGTATTAAATGTCGTTCTTTCATAGTTATATTATCCTCACTGTAGCAAGAATATTACTGGTGGAAATATATATTTGTATATACATAAAAATAATTGTTAAATACTAATATCATAGAGCGGAAAAACGAGCAAAATGTGTTCTTGCTGTTTTGACTAATGGTAATTTCTCGTTTAATACATCTGTTAATATGCGTTATGCTCAGTAAAGATAACATATTATCTACCTGGCAAATGGTACGTATATATATTTTATAATTTAATTCCTATTCTTATCCTTTCTTTGAAATATTTTCTTGGCAAAAGCAGGTGGTAAATGATTAAATAGTTATATTATAAAATAGACTGTTAATCTTACGTTAAGCAGTTTTACTTGCTTACTGATTTATTCGGGCACACACCAGTTGTTTAAAAATTTCGTAGGTCTGTTAGCAAAGGATGATCTAGGTTTTTTTAGTTTTGATATTTTAATTTAATGTAACAAAATATTATTTTTTAAAAATCCTAAAACAATTAACATATTACCTGTGCGCTTTTTGCATAGAAAATATAATTGATATGATTATTGCCATGGCAACAATATTTGAACACCGGCACCGATTGATGAACGATGTACTAATTAGGCCAATCGTGGTTAAGGGTAATTGATTTGATCGCATAGACAGTAAAGGAACAACTTTCAGAAACAAAGATGATGGTTAAAAATGGACTTAATTGGACATGTTCAAAGTAATTCTTACCCTGAATAACTTTATGGGCACCGGACTTGAAAACAACCAAGTTGTAGTAAGATTTAAAGCAGTACTGTGCTATTGTGTTTCACAGACGAAAATGCCCTTCAAATTAACTCTGCTAATAAAGGTTCAAGATGAGTATTTACTGTAGGATTTTTTACAGGGGAGGCTAGACATTTTCACCTCAGTCGAACAACAGCCTATGAAAAGTGCAATAGAGCCGAGAAAGTTAAATAATAAAAAAGGGCTGTAAAGTAAGAATACCTCTTACTAGATGTCGACCTTTGTTCTGAACTCAGAAATGTGTTCTGAGCAGAACCTTCTGAAATGCGGCAAGAGTCTGCCATTTTAGCGTGCATATGACTCTTATACAGTTAGAGGTTTTCGTTAAGTTTGAGATATATCTGTATTAATCAAGAGATATAGGAAAAAACACCATAGATCATGACGCGATGTTAAAAAATAACTTATTTAAAAATCTACGAATTATGAAAAATAAAAAAAAAACGATTCAAACATTCCTTTTATCCGACCCTTTTTAGCCGCGAAAATACATTTGCAGAGAAAGGTGATCCGTATTTTCGTGCCCACAGATGAGAGTTTTTTTTTCTACATTTCGATTTTTTCTGACGTTTTTATTTGTCAACTGAAAGATCTATTTTTTATGGCCGCAAAGGCTATGAGTGATTCGTGCTTAGGAACGTGCAAGCATGATATTATCCACGCTCATCTTTCTTTCAATGCTTTTGGCACTTCATGTCTGCGCTGTCTTCTATTGCAATGGCCGCTTCCCAAAAGCAATGCATCTCTAGAATCGACCATTTCATCTTTGGGGCAATCTCTTGTATGGCAGACTTGAACTAAATGACTTACGAGTTAAACTCGGAACAATTACCATTGACTTATTTTTTATATGAAAGAGGTAAAAAGAAAATCGTTTTTTAAATTTTTTTTCTATAGCACACACATATATCTTCACACACACACACACACATATATATATATGGATGTATAAAAATGCATATATATGTGTGTGTGTGTGTGTGCATGTTCGCGTGTGTATGATGATGAGATGTGAGATTTGACTGTAATCAATGAGACCAACATATTAAAGATGAGTTGATCCGAGGATGAAAAGAATAACTCAATAAACATAAAAAAAAAACAAATGTGAAAATAAAAAAAGGAAAAAAATAGAAAAAAATTCCCTGGTCTCAAAAAAAAAACAAGAAAAAACAGAAAGTCTCTATGCACGAGAAACATTTTAAGAGTTTTAAGCCAATCAAGATACGATGAGAGGTTGCTCGTTATGTCACACATGAAATTACCATGAAAGAAATTGCCCTCAAAAGGCATGCAAATACTGCAAAAGAAGTTCGACATTTCTTTTTATTCCATAATTTATTTTCAATATCTAGACATTTATAGAGTCAATCATTTTTTCTTTTTTATTATATTGGATCGAGGCTCCCATTCATCCAGAAGTTTATATATATATATATATATATATATATATATATATATATATATATATATATGTATATATATATATAACTATTTCCACAACCAGACATAAATAAAGAATTATATTTGTCCTCATATTCGGAAGATTTTATATATATATATATATATATATATATATATATATATATATATATATATATATATATATACATCATATATATAGGAGGTGGCTTCTATGATCCTCCAGTCTTTTTTTATACAGGCATTAAAATTTGTCGTAGAAAAATGTTTTTGCCATACATCTTATGAGACAACTGACCAATTTTTATTTCAGGTAAAAATGAAATGCTACAACAGAGATTGGAATAGGCTCTACAAGATCCTGAGTGTCACAGCTTGTGAATCTCAAAAATAAAATTTGGACCTGAGCACACTTTAGTAGAACCATATGAAAATACGATATTTTTAACACGAAAAAAAAATACCACAGAAACAATGTTCCAGGCTGCTTCTGGACACTATTGTATGTATTAGCCTCAGGTTTTTAGTGGCATAAGCGATTCAAATAATGCAGAGAATCCTTGCGGGATGAGTAATAAGCGAGGGAGGAGTAAATAACTCACAACAGAATTCCATTGGTAAGAAATGTCATGTGTCTACAGAGACAATAAGTGCACAGTTTGCTGTCAGAGTGAGACCTGTACACAATTATTCGCAAGAAACTGAAAATGCGGAAGATTTGCGCGATTTTTATCCAATGGATGTTCAAAAAGACTTAGAAGGACAGACGCTGGCGATGACCAAGATGGACATCCACACAGTTCCTCAAACATAAGTCGAGACCTTGCTCCCTGTGACTTTTGGTTAGTCGCTTAGCTCAATGAAAATCTTAGAGGCTGTCGTTATGAGACAAATGAGGAGACGGAAGAGGCAATTATGGGCGTGATTTATACCCTCAAATAAAAAGACGCCCAACGTGCCTTCACAAAAGTTGTTTGAACGCAACAACAAATGCATTGTAACCGGAGGAGATTACTTCCAAGCGGACTAGATTTTTTTTGCGTGTACCATCAATATACGCTGATATATAGGCGTATGCCTGATGAATCCTAGCGTGGAGGAAACGCGAAATATTCTGTGTAGCATATATATATATATATATTATATATATATATATATATATTATATATATATATATTATATATATATATATATTATATATATATATATATTATATATATATATATATATATATATATATATATATATATATATATATATATATAGTAATTTATAAAATATATATGGCGATTAAGCTACACTGAATATTTTGCGTTTCATCCACTATAGGATTCGTCAGGCTTATGCGCGAATTCTGTGGTTGTTTCTTGTTTTTATATATGTTGAGGATTTTAGTTAGTCAATCAGATTTCTAGTATCTACCGCGCTCCTTCCTATCAGCCAATGGGCATGCATTTTATCGAACAAAGGATCTGTTTTAGAACTAGGTTAGTGGTTTAAGGTAGACGTTTTCCTCCCTTTTTTGTTTTATATATATATATATATATATATATATACATATATGTATATATATATATATATATAGAGAGAGAGAGAGACCTATGTGTACACACATACATGCACACATACATACATATATATACATATATGTGTGATCGTTTATGTATATTCATGTTTATTTATTTATTTGTTTGTTTTCTATTGTTTTTGTTAGTTTTACAGCTATTTTGTATCGCTATCCTAGTAAGTTTTATTTTGTGAACATAGTTGTTTGCTATTTCTCGTCTACAGTTTAATAGATTTTGGGGTTCTTTAAAGTACAGGATAGCAAATATTTCATGGAGGCATAATTTACATGGGTCGTCTAAATGTCTGCACGTGGTAGCTTGTCTTATTATTTTCCATTCGACTACCGGCGAATGTCCGCTTTCTTTGAGTTCCCAGTATTTATTCGCTAGTGTTGTTTTTATACGGTGTGTAGAGAGATAGATAGATAGATAGATAGATCTACATATTTATATATATATATATGTAGACATAGATAGATGTGCATATATATATTTGCATATATATATACGTATATATGTATGTATATGGTACACTCATTGATCCACCGGTAACAGTCAGATCACCGTAATTAAGCAACGTTCAACTAAAGTCTATACTAAAGTAGGGGACTTTTTAGGAATTCCAGATGTTGTGTATACTCTCCCTATATTTTGACATTGTTTCCAGTCAGTCCTTTGCTTATCGTTGCCACTGGACAAAATCGGTGCCGATTCAAGAAAAGTTGAATTGTGCAGTATTTGCCTCACAACTACACTCGCACCTGCCCGTAGAGTGGTGACCATTGTCTATTTTACGGAAGAATCGCATATATATATATATATATATATATATATATATATATATATATATATATATATATATATATATAAAGCTGCACGTCTGTGTATGTGCCTGTTCAAGGATAGGCTCCTATACGGTTGACTATTATATAAAACTGATCACATATATCGAGACACAGGAATGGGTATGTTTGATCTGGCATAATGGTGATTCATTAAAATTGTGGGGTGTGCGTACGCGACTGATCCACAAAGTCTGGAAATAAAAAATTACAAAATTAAAAAAAAAAGCGTTTACAAGTGTTTATGATATAGATATACATAATAATACTTTGGTAAGTACGTTCTTACTTTAATAGGGATGGTATAATGGTAAGTATGTTCTAACTTTAATAGGGATGGTATAATAAAATTGTGGGGTCTACGTTCGCATCTGACCTCCATAGAATGGAAATAGTCGATAATTTAATAAAGACTTTTCATATCTATCTGCGTAAGTATACTTTGATAATTATGCTTCAGTTTTAAGAAATATAGTATAATAAAATTATGGGGTATTCGTTCGCGCCTGACCTCCATAGAATGGAAATATGTCACAAAGTTTAAAAAGGTTTTTTTAATATAGATCCACAGAATAGTGTGATAAGTGTTTCAGTGTGAACCGTTATGGTATAATAAATCATGGAGTTTATCTATTTTATTTTTACTTTCATTATATTTTGCGTTGGTTTTGATACCCCCAAATTTGAAGCTATCTCTTTACAACCTTTCCTTTTCATAACCTATCATACTTTTATAAATCATTTTCTGTTGGCTGTTTTTTAACCCAGTCAATGATATATATATATATATATATATATATATATATAGAGAGAGAGAGAGAGAGATAGATATATATATGTATATAAATGTATGCATACGGAAAAGACATCATAATCATCCTTATTTAAGCAACAGATGATATAAATTGTCTATAGTCATTGATAGACATCAGTATGGCTAAAAACGATACTTGATACCAGAGATCTCGACTTCAGCCGATATCTTTATCTAATCTATAAAAATATTTCATTCGAATTTTGAAAGTAACAATTTGTTAGACATATTTGTGTTTTGTTCGAGTTCGCTTATTATTCGTTTGTTTGTTTCATTATGCCAACAGATCTAATACAACGCACATCAATTTATTTTTATCACGATAATTCTTCGATCTCGTAGGAATGATATCAAAGTATATACACCTTTCTTTACTGTTACAGCGAAATTCATGAAAAGAGTTCTTCGATTGAGCGTTTATATATTGGCAAATTAATACTCAATGTTATTCGAGTAGTTTGACCTTTTAAATAATAAGTCAAATTCGTTATTATTTCAAGTTAGGAAAATACCATTCAATTTTATTTACACACTAGCGGGGGTACCCGGCGTTGCCCGAGTGTTTGTTTCCGGGACGGGGGGGGGAGAGTTTTAAAAAATGTTATGGTAGGTAAGTAGGAAGGATCAAAACCGGAGTCATGAGTAAAAGTAGGAAAATAAAGTGTGAAAAAAAACAAAAAAAAAACATCTGCAACGTTAACAGTTCGGCCACCAAGAAAAGTCCATTCCAGTTGTTTAGGAAAAAAAAAAAAAACGACTACGGTAGGTCGGCGCGAACGTGAAAATATAATGTGAATTGTCCAGCACGCTAACCACTACGCCACAGAGCACTGCAGCTTAGTTTAGTGAATTTAAATAACTTCACATGAAAGAACTACGTAGCCAAACCGGTGTTCTCTTCTCAACTGTTCCTTGTGAACGATCCCCAAACGGTGTTAAGTGGTGGCAGGGGGAGAAGGAATTTATTAGAGAGAAAATATTTTACCACTTCCATTGATCTTAACCGATTTTGGCCGTGACTTCTCAGCAGAAAAAGTATAGAAATCTAAGATTATCGAGGAATTTGAGAAATAATAAGCCTATAACACACCTCAGATATTGTTCTGCCGTTTGTGCATATTATATTTGCATGAAATATCTTGATTTTTAATCCTATTAAGGTCAAAATCCGACGGGAAAAAATGAGTTCATTTTATTGATATATATATATATATATATATATATATATATATATATATATATATATATATATATATATAGAGAGAGAGAGAGAGAGAGAGAGAGAATAGAATAGAAGAATAGAAAGAAAGAATAGAAGATGACGCACCGATTCTATTAGATGAATAGCTAAAATGAGTACATTATTTACATGTTTATTTCTACCAATATACCTATCCTTTTCAGTATGGATGCGTCATGAAAGGTAGCCTGAAATGCAGATTGGTTTGCTTTTTCGGTTATATAACTATAACATGCCCATCTTACAGTTTAATGTAAACAAGCCTTTCTTGAGCTGTAGTTTTAACTTAGCAAATACTACTTTGTTTCCTCCAGTTTACATAACATCGATGCTGTCTCATCGGCCACATGCCACGCATTAACCCTTCACCTCTGGTCATCTTTTCACATTAATAATCGGTTAAATCCCCTCCTCTCTGACAAAAGTATAACGCCATTTATAATGATAATTCCATTTACGTTCATATCTCGACTGCATCGCCTCATTATTATCAATCACTTTGACATAATAATTATTCAATTAAAAATGATATGCGACACCTTTCATATAGAATATTATTAAGATAGACAACATAGACACTTTAATGTTATATGGCAAGCTTTTAGTTGTTCTACCAACACAAACCAATAATTTGATACTGATATATTCGTAGAAATTTCTTTTTTTGTAATCTACCTGTGAAAAAATTACAAACTTCATTTTTTATGAAAGTTTAATGCGTCGTGAACAAATGATTCATAAAGGTAACAGTAGCATGTCCAGAGCGTTTAAAAAACTATAATGTTCACACTGCAATATCTCAGTTTTGTTTATGTGCATAATTGTAAAGCTTTTATTACATCGTTGTATGGATTAGAGAAATGAGAAATGATATTCCGATCGACATATGGACAAAAGCGAACAAATATAATAAATATAAAGTATCGTATTAACAAATATTCCATTTTGGAGTGAAAATAAAATACTGCTCCAAAACTGCTCTTTTCAATGGACTGATGAATCTTAGCCACGCTGAGAGAGTCACGTATAGCCTCTGAAAAATGATTATTTCCACAATGGTTAATTCTTGTTATAGAAGCAATATTAGGTTTCCTTTTAGATAAAAGACTATGGAGTGAATACAAATACAACGAAAACTCTTGAAGCGAATTCAATAAACTTCTTTGCATGAAATAGAAAGGATGAAAGTACATCCAAGAGAAATGCCGATCCAAAACACTGATTATCTCTTTATTGCTGGTTCTTGTTCCATACAATACAACACGTTGTGGCATTTTTAGCATACTTATCAAGTATCTTTTTAAAACTAAGGCAAATGTAAACGCGCGTGTGTGTGTGTGTGTGTGTGTGTGTGTGTGTGTGTGTGTAGATAGGTATAAAAACTATACATATATATCAAAGACAATATGCGTGCCAGTAGTAGCCAGTGCTTCAAATCAACGGAATAAGATAATTTTAATGATCATATAGGTATTTTCAGCAACCGATAATGCTCAGTTATTCTATGAGGATTTTTGTATGTTTTCGCCAGTGAAAGCAAATGATAGTTATCACTAGATTGCTCCATTAAAGAACATGCTAGATTATGCAACCATGCAACAACATGCTTTTCCACTGCATCACAGTAACTCAGTGTCGAAAGATTAGTTAGTACTTCCTGTTGCTATCCAGAATTTTTTACATCCAAACTTTTCTCTATTAGGTCATCAGCAAGCTCTACCATGAACAAATTATTTTAACTTCATAAGTCATCTAGCGTATTATGTTAATTTAGCACATGGTTTGTAGTATCGTTTATGATTATCTCCTATAGCCCTTAACGGACGTCTTACCTTTTAAAAATCAGCGAATATTTAGCCATTCAAAGTCAGGCCAGCATGCGTTTCTTCGGGACGGCTAAACAGTTGTAATTATTGCGTAAACAGCTCGTGCTAGAAAATAGGTGAACTCTCAATACATATGCTGGAAATATTAGCAATTAAAGTGTTTTATAGGTTAATTAAGACTTTTGTATTATTGGGTGTAATAGGCTGCGATTTAAAAAAAAATATCATCAAATTATCTATAGTAAATATGGTGATATATGTAGGCATGCATTACAAATACAAAGGACCACAATATAAAACACACCATCTTATTCCAGTTAGCTCAGCTCACAATTCAAAAATGATTACAGAGTTGCGTAATTAGGGGCTAAAATTATGAATATGATCATGTAAAGATTTATAACTGATGTGTTTAATGTATATATGAAAACATAACAATATTAATAGTTATAATGAAAATAACAGTAGCACGAATAATATCAGTAAAATATAGCGAGTATAAAATAGCATCAATAACAACAATAGCAGAAGCAATAACAGCATACTCACATGGCCCATTAATACATCATGCATTTGTAAAATCAGGGGCACCTGCCACATAATAAATAAGTGCTCGATAATTAATACCATTTATAACATAGCAACATTAACAATGAAATAAAGTTTTACATAGGTGCTACCGTAACCTTATTTAAAACAAAATACACCTACTCATCATAAGCTCTCAAAATAATATATACCAAAATATACAACTCTGGAAAACATACATGGAAGTAGCAAAACATACATTGAATAGAAGAAAATCAGTATAGATGTATATATTACACTGCAAATTGCATATCCAATTTGTTACAAATGAAAAGTACAACCCCAAGCAAAAATAAAAACAATGAAATAAATAGTCAGATCTATAGTTAAATGTAAATACAAACCTAAATGTTTGCTAACAAAATATAAATAACGCCCTAAAAGAGAACACCCTTACATAGACCATGTGTATAAAATAACTAATCAAAATTATAAGCATTAGAGAACAAATGTATATATAAAGAATCGAATTTGAAAGTGATTTCTATTATGAGACATTGAGAAACAATTAGGTTATAAATTTGAATGACTTAAGTGAACTGCGAATAATTTTATCCGGAAAGAAAAGGGAACATAAATAAAATACAAAAACAAACATATACTCAATTCATCTGAGGGCGGTCTGTCGTGTGAATACAATGGTCATGACAAATTTAAAATACGTAGTATATTCAAATATTTAAACTTTTTTCTGCGAGAAAGTCCAAGCTCTATATATAAATATAAATATGAGACTTATGCGAAGCTGGAAAGAAAAAGAGAAGACGAATCTACGTATATTAATATCAGTGTCGTCCAACTAAATTGCTATGAAATAAAATATTTTTGGAATATGAATTGAAAGATAGTTTTATGATGGGAACTGTTAGATCAAGCTAAGTGATGACTGTATCAGTCTCATACTAAACGGAAGGTATTACCCTCGACTGAAGTAAAATGTACTATAAATAAAAACCGGAGAAAATAAAAGAATTATACGAACTTAACAGAAAATAATGAAAATTCTGAGATACCTCAGCCCATCAATCTTCTCACTAAAAGATAGTAAATTTAAAAAGATAAATGTAATGTTGTTGAAGTGAATCCTACATTATGCAGACAACTGCACACTCTCAGCACCAGAAAGTGGATAAATAGTTTTTTTAGTAGTATTGTTGCATGAGAATGGTTTAAACATCAATTTTCTTTTTGGAGCACACTTTTTTATGTAGAGACAAAATATATTTGTTAATGAATCCAATATGCATCTATTAACTTATCCCCTAAAAACGTAATATGACCCTTTAATTGTAAACAAATTAGTAGGGAATTAAACTGTTGTTAATTTACTAGGTTCTTAAAGAAAGTGTAAATATATCATATCCTAACCCTATGAAAAAATATAAAGAAATGTTTATTATGTAATCTAAAATTGATAAATTGAACCTTATGAATATTAATAATAGAAATTCTACAACAGATAAATTTAAATTATTCAAGATATAGTCAGAATATGGGCCCCTTCTAATCCACATTTGGGCTATATTAAGAATAATTTACTTCTATGGAACGGGTTTAAAAGGACGGTTGAAAAGTCTGATATGTCCAGTTTCGGAGAAATTCTAACGATAAGTAATCGATATTAATGATCAAATATGTTTCAAATTTCAGATTCCTTGTGGTATATATATATATATATATATATATATATATATATATATATATATATATATATATATATGCATATATATATAAATACATATATATACATATGCATACATATATAATTATATATATATACATATATACATATATATATATGCATATATATATAAATACATATATATACATATGCATACATATATAATTATATATATACATATATACATATATAATTATATACATATATATATTATATATATACATATATATACATATCTATATATACATATATATATACATATCTATATATACATATATAGACATATAATTATATATGTATACATATAATTATGTATACATATATATACATATAATTATATATATATATATATACATATATGTACATATAATTATATATGCATATATATACATATAATTACATATATACATATAATTATATATACATATATATACATATGATTATATATATACATATATATACATATAATTATATATATACATATGATTATATATACATATATATACATATAATTATATATATACATATATATACATATAATTATATATATACACATATAATTATATATATACATATATATACATATAATTATATATACACATATATATATACATATAATTATATATATACACATATATACATATAATTATATATATATACATATATATACATATAATTATATATATATACATATATATACATATAATTATATATACACATATATATACATATAATTATATATATACATATATACACATATATATACATATATATACATATAATTATATATATACATATATATACATATACATACACATATATATACATATATATATATACACATATATATACATATATATATACATATAGTTATATATACACATATATACATATATATATGCATACATATACATATATATATATATATCTATACATATACTTATATATACACATATATACATATATATATATGCATACATATACATATATATATATATATACATATAATTATATACACATATATACATATATATATGCATACATATACATACATATATATACATATATATACATACATACATATACATATATATATATACATATATATATATATATATATATATGTATATATATATATATATATTGTGACTTGGCTCGTATCATTGAACTGCCAGCCTTTCGAAGATATAAACATAACTGCTCTGAGCTTTTTCAGTAACATAGACTTTTAATTATTACCTTTGTTCTTATTCCGCTACTAGTAATGTAGTTATATACATTTGGTGTTTTTCTTCATTTTTATTCGATATAACATATTGGAGAGGCAATTTAAAGTTATTGCAAACTAATAACATATTGGCCATAAAACGAGTCAAATTCTTTACGTACTAACAAACCTGTGACAGTGAGATGCGAATGTACTACGAAAAAACAGACTCGGAAGTGGGAGATCCACATTTATTTCGAACTAACAAAAATATAAAGTGTCATTCAAAAATTAAAACGAAAAGCAATCAACGGAGGATTTCAGAAACTGTTTGATAAGATTTCTAAAACAACAATTACGGCAGAAGGAAGCAAAAAATTGGATAACCAACGTCTACAAGTTTAGGGAAATCATCAATTAGTTGAGAAAAACTCGCAGAAAATTTAAAACGACACGAAAAATATTTGTGAAACTGTCAATACATTTAGACAAAAAAGGAAATAATTCAGTACTTATTCATTAGAGTTTATAATTATTTCAATTGGCAATTTTATTTACAAATCAGAAGAATTCACATTCAAAGCAAACATTTTGAAGATATTTTTTGAAAACTAAATATAAACTGGGTCAACAAGATAGATATTAGATTCCGATAAGGAGAATATTGGGCCAGTAGAACATGAAAAATATGCAAACCATGTCCGTTCAAGGCACCCCGGTGAAGTAACGTTCCACGAAACAATAGAAATATTAAATAGTTAATATTAAGATATTAAAGAAACAAAAATAACAACTTAATACTCGGTGGCAATACGTATACCTGTCGGGAAGAATTTTGAGTGTTATATAATATATGCCAGTTAAGATAATATATAGTGTGTAAAACTCCAGCTTAAAGAGATAACGTCCAGCATGTTTAAACGACTAATATTCATAAAAAACTGAAGTCATCACATTAGAAAAAGAAATGAAGACCTGCCCACTGCGAGGATGGTGGAAAATCACAACATTACTCTTAAAAATTAATGAAAAAATGCCAAATAATTCTAAAATGCAAAAGTCGAAGAATATAATACAACAAAAAGTACGATGATAAGGAACAAAGCACAAACCAATAAAAAAAAACTTATTTTAAATTCAATATATACAAAGACTGTCCGTGGAAAAACAAAACCAATCGAATGCTTGTTAATTCGCAAAATATAAATCCACCAACAAAACTAGGAGGGTGTTAAAATAAGAGGTAAAGCAACCGTACAGTGATAGAATGAACAGACAGCAACAGACATTTCAAAGAAAATATATAAGTATTGGTCTCAATAAATAAAAATAAAATTCCAGTTAAACACTAGGGCGGATTTAACCTTAATCAAAAACTTGTAAAAAAAAACCCTTAAACGTAAGTACCGAAAGAAATTACAAGTTATGTTACCCGTAACAGATTAAAGTTTATTAGAGGAACTTACAGGCTGGATGTTGTTGCAAAGAAAAACAAAAGAGTACATAAAACCTCAGCTCACTGTAGCACCGTCTTCCGTCGGTACTTTCCGTAGACTCGTTCTCACGCCTGTCCCCATCTGCTCCAGTAGTCTGTTTTTATAAAATATAGAATCCTCCAAATTTGCATATGTGCGCTAGAACACACAAGATTCTGCTAGACTGCATTGTTATATAAGGCTGCAGGCACCATTTTGCATACTTTTAAGCATCATGATGCTGCGTCGGCAAAGCGCACTCCGAGGCCGTTTAAGAGGTAAGGCTGCGTTTCCACAATTTTCTCCACACTCCCCCTGATATCATCATCACAGAGACGGCAGGGAAGTGGTAATATTTTTCTTCGGGTTCTTCTTTGGAAAAGAGGACCGGGTGCTTCGTCCTTGCCTGCGCTTGTGTCCTCGGTTTCAGGGTCGGTGAACATAAGGCTGCTAATCTCAGGGTTCACTGGTCTCGGATCCAGTCTCGCTATCATCGCCGAGTGGCAGCTGCGCTTTTGATGTCGATCAAAGATCCTTGATGTGACGGAGCACCTCGTCAACCCGCACGAATTGCGGCCTGATCACCTCAGTAACACGCCCGGTTCCGTAGCGTGTAGTGCACTTGCTGCGGGGGTTCTTAACTCAGACGAAATCCTCTCTTTGATACTCTCTCTCTCTCTCTCTCATCGCCTTCAGCCTGGGCAGTGGGCTGGTCCCCAGACCTCTACCCTGATGTGATACCTGTGCAGTGCTTCGGCTTGCGTGGTAGAGGGTGAAATGTCGTCCTTAGGGGTGACGTTATATTAATAGACCGCGTCAGGAACCGTACACCCTTTCCTAGCTGCGATGGTCCTGACGGTGCGGTGGTTTCTCTCAATAATTCCATTCCTGCTAGGCATATGGGCGCACCGAAATCGAAGGTGTATACCTCAGCCGTCTGCAAACTGTTTGAACTGCTCGCTAACAAAGGCGGTGCCATTGTCGGTCAGTAGCTCAGAAGGGGAACCAGGATCAAAGAAAGACACTTTGCAGCTCACGGACAATGGCCACCACAATGCAAATCTAGACGGTACGCAATCGATGAGCGTCAAAAAATGCCCGCCGTTGTGGTGAGTTACGCCCATTTCGAGCCTGTTCCAATTTCCTCTCACACTCAGTTTTCCCTTCTTCCACCGGACGGGTGCTAGGTTGATCGACCGCATGTTTCGCAGCTCCTCACAACATATTTCACGTCCCTCTTTGACACATAGGGTTCGACCATTCTGGCGAAGTAAAGGGCTCGGTTTACACCAGGGTGCCCGCTTTGGCAATAAACATCAGCAACACGACCCGAGCTAAACCGACGTCCCACTGCGGCGCAATTCACAGGTGCCGGTTTGTACACTTCTTCTGGCAGGCCCAGAAAACGGCGTGGCTCTCTGATCAGGCGATCTGCGCGATTCTGACAGAACTGCACCAGTGTCACATTGGTTGAATTCCTTGATGGTCTCGGTCACGGTAGGAAGTCGGCCATGTCTTTGTTGTCAACCATGCTTTCCCACTCAAGGCATCAGTTATCCACCTATCCACGCACTTAGAGTATGTGACGATGTGTAGCACTCTGGCCTGCCACTGAGTGTGGCATCAAGCTCAGCCAGGTTTATGTGCTCGGCGTCATTTTTCGACCGAAGCCAGCAGGTATCTTCTACGATAAATCCGTCGCCGCCAGTCTCTGGCGAAGTGGTTGGGGTCGCCACATTTGTAGCACCGTGGGTTTTCTATAGGCGATTCCTGTGCGTCAACCGCTGCCGAGACCTGCGCAACATCGTCCTTTAGGATGTTTCGGGCTCTAGCCAACATCTTCTCCAACCCAAGCTAATTGAGCTTCGACGACGCCCGCAACAGCGGACTGACGTCATCCGGGAGCCCAGACAAAAAGGTGCATACCAATATTTGGTCGCTTGCACCGCCGAACGGAGCAGCAAGCTTCTTCAAGTCGGCCAGGTAGACGTTCACAGTCTCCCCTGTCGCCTGCAGTCTCGATACGTGTCCGAAACTGAGATCATGCTTTTTCTACAAGTACCGGTGGGAGTTCGGCGGATGGCGGCGATTAGTCTGGCTTGGGTAATGTTCGTTATATTATCTATGTATGGCAAATCTAAGAAAGTCCATCAGGCTTAGGTCGGAGAAGGATGGGAGCCAGTAAGAGAGGGGTAAACAGCCGTAGCACTCATTCTGAAGCCAAGCCTGGCTCACTTTGGAATTGTGAGCTAGCACCGTGTCCTGCTGCCACACCCAGCGGCCACCTGACTGCATCCAGGGATCAGCATAATTTTCAGCACTTTCAGATACTTTGGGTTTGACTTTTAAGCCGATTTTGAAGATGTGAAGTGGCATGATTGTTGCCCTCACTTAAAATCACACCTTAGATCATGGTCGTGGCCGGAAACTTCGTTGAGCTGTGCGCTTAAGCGTAACACCGTCCAGATTTACACTTAGGCTGTGCTGGCAATGGTCATTTCATAATTTGGATCGGTAAGTTGTATGTCAGCGTATCTCTGATCTCGCTCTTTGAACATTGTGTCACTTTCAGACATGAGAGGAAGCTCCTATCCCTCTTTGGATTAGTACACAACTGGACAACTTGTAGGTGGTCTGCAACAATAAAAGAAAACCGCGTTTTATCAAGCTTAAATGGTATCATGTCGTTTTTCTAGGGCGGCAATTTTCTTGTTCCACTCTGTATTTTAAATTTCCCTCAACGAAAATAAATTAAAAGGCTTTATGATGCGAAATTTACAGATTTTATTGGGAACAAATTTGATGGAGGAAATTGAGCTATATAATATTCGAATAAATAATTTCCGCAATAAAATAAATTGAATTATGACAAATTTAGAGAAGCTAACAAAATGTGTTCAAAATTTCTGAAAATTTTATCAAATTTAGATATTGTGCTGAAGCGAAGGCAATATTTGAGTTAAGTAAACAGAAGTAATGTCAATCTCCTGTCGAAAAAAACAGCACACAATATGTTGGTAAATAAACATTTAAAAGAAGCTATGCCAACTATAAACGCAAGGTTTACTAGAAAAACGCATTACAAACTTTGAGCAGCACTACTGTATACGTGCGGGAAAAAGAGGATCAGAATGTGCGTTGCTTATTTTTTCAGTCTCAGGAAGACACTTTCGCAAAATAAAATAGTGGACAGATATTTTCTAAATTAGTTCTAAGAGGCATATTTGCAAATTATAGTTGAGGAAAACGGTGCCGAATTATTTACTATTAGTGCACATAAAGAATTATTAAAAACTAGCAGGACTCGTCGAAAGTCCACGAAACGAGAAATACATGTACAACATTCATCCCTACATAGATCAATAGAAATAAAAAAAAATCACATTGTGAGAGATATTTAATTTACTCCTTTAATCCAGCATCTCTTGGCTGATAATGGTCTTCTTTATTGCTCTGTTTTGTCGAATCTTCCCTTTTTACGTAATGTTTCGCTGACCTATTAATTTGGTGAATAACCACGCCACGTCAAAATTCATACCATTGCTTATCTAACACCATCACTACAGGGGCTATATATTGTTATATTAGTATTCGAAAACAAGCCTATTACAAAGGGAAATGACTTTCATACTATGAGTCAGAGTTGGCTTTTGGACAGCCAAATTTAGAGGAGTTCAGCTTTTCCGAAACGGTTTGGAATTCAACAATTGCATTTAGTCATATTCGAAGCGTGCCGTACAAACTAACTAAGGAAGGCACCAGCTGAATATGATATGGATAAATAACTACCATCTTAAATGAAAGTTGAACTGGATAGTTGACATGTGCTTAGCGGCAGCTCATTTAAATAGTATTCTAATAAAATCGAAAAACGTAAACGAGCCGACGTGATAAATACGTGCCTGCACCGATTTACATTGAATCATTGTACAAACTTTTAATTTAACTAAGACTATATACCGAATATCCTTATTTTAAGAGCCTATTAAATCATTTATTAAAAAATGTAGAGTTAGACAGACTACAATTAAAAGAAATTCGTTATACGAAAATCTGCGAAAAGTATATTTTCTTATTATATTTTTCTTATTATAGGTCAAAACAAATTCTAATAAACACACATATATGTTTATGGTAACCCAATTTACAAAAACTTTAATGCGCGCGACTTCACATGAAAGATACGCATGTAATTGATTGTTCTTGCCTTAAACTCTACTCTCGCCGAAAACAACTACTGGACAATTTGAAACCCCATTCAGTGTTAACACTTCATTTTGCATATTTTATCGTGAATAAGAATTAAGAATTGTGTGTATGATTTTCTATTTTTTCTTTTTAGGAAAGTTTATCTTCAATATTCGTGCATTCGGGTGCGGAGTCGTGAACAAATGAATACACTTGTTAAAAACATTTTTCATAAATGAATATAACTGCTCCGACATTTATCTCCCTTCTATGACGGAATGATGTAACACAAGGATCAAAATGTAAGAATAGAGAACCAGCCGGCTAGAGGAAGTGCAGTCCGATCGGCATTCTCTCATAAGACCACCCCCTCTCAAAGGGAGAAGATAAAACCTTGAAGAGTGTACTTTCAAGAACTACATAAGCCAAAGCCATATCTCAGTCGGGAAAGGTCTAGGCTGATAGTTTTGATGTTAAGGAAATACTGTTCACATCGAAAGTTAAGTGTTGATCGTTTATACTAATATAAACACGAAAATCTTTAAAAGTTATTTCACAATGCAAATGCAACCATTTAATAAACAGTGCCCTTATCATATTTAACTTAATTTTAATAACGGTTTAACTAGCAAATAATGGCGGCTAGTTTTCGATACCAGAAGCATTTACAATTCTCTCTGTTCTCTATTCGCACGTTGAAAGTCTGAACAAAGCTAACACATTGAACAAAAAACAGTAAATGCAAAAGAATCTAAAACATAAAACAATAATAAAACAAATAAAGATACGTGTGACAACTAAATCTTAAACATGCCATTTGTAAATTCTTTGTTTACATTCCAGGGCGTGTTTAGCGGGCCAACCTGCTTGGCCCGTCAAAACACAACGGATCCGAACAAACGAGCGAGTTGTTTTTTGGCCTATGCTTTTTCCTTTGTTATTTAATCGGCGAACTTATTTATTTACTTATTATTTTGTGTATTTTCATTGCTGCCATTTCCCAAACTGGAGATTTTGACTGATGGAAAATGAATATTAGCTTTAAGCTATTCGCAATTATCCGGTTAAACTGTTTGCAGTGTTATTTCTTTATTAGATTACACGCTGGTTGAGAAGAGGCGACTCAGAAATTATTCAGCATGTGAAGTAACCATTATCTCGTTTCCACAAACATAATACTTGCTGCCATTATTATTATTATTATTATTATTATTATTATTATTATTATTACTATTATTATTATTCACAAGTTATTTATTTATCCTGACTAAGGGTTTCACACAGGCCATAATTAAAAATTCTCTATCAATAGCCTGTGAGGTTTCCCTGGAGTCTAGATGACAACAAATCTTCTCAAATTTCCAGTATTCTTCACCTTTTTCGATAATCTTTACAAGCTAATTTGCATTATCGCAACAGCCGTTTGCCTTTGAGTTCTCGCTGCAACAACCATTGGACTTTACTGAAATTTGGGTGGCAATGAGCCTCCCGAATGTCCCAATCGTATTGGCATTCATCTAGTGAAGGTGTGCGTAGTGGTTTATCTGCAGTTTTTCAATGTTCCTGACACTTCACGATTATTTAATGTGGTGCCAGTTATTACTGACACTACGTGTTTTTTAAGAGAGTGTTTAACTTATAATTATAGGTTTCAGTTTTCTAGATTCTATATGGTGTTCATTTATTATTATTATTATTATTATTGCTATTATTATTATTATACATACATACAAAATACATACACACATACATACATAAATGCATACATACACACATACATACATACATACATACACAATGATTGCTGCATCTTTCTAGATGATCGCCGTCACATTGAGTTCTCCCAATATCGTCGTCCATGCCATCTTAGATGACTTTGCGCTCTCGCCGCAGATTTGTACATCTTGAAGCAGAACTGACATACAAATTGAGTTGCCTATGAACAATCACATGCCTTCTCAACCCAGCAGTAGACTTGCAAACTTTGCTGCATATTGAACCGATCGTTTGGTTTGGACGAATAGGTGCAAAGTTTACCTGAACAGGAGTTTTGTGCGACTTAATATGGTTGATGTAGCCAGCTTTTGACAAAAGCACTCGTTCACAAGTGTCACATTTCCATCTCTGTGTGTCATGGTTAAGACCATCAATTAAACCTTTGCGAAGCTCTCGCTTCAGATTGCTGTGGGTCTGCTTTTTTTTTCTAGAGCATCACAACTTTCACGTACAAGCTTTCACTACTTCGGCCTTTGCAGAGTAAGTTCTTCCCATGTGTCGATGTCATTCTGTAAGCCTTTGAAATTATTCTTTGTAGAGTTCCTAAACTTCTTCCCTACATACATACATACATACATACATACTGAAGTGAATAGTATCAGTAAGTAAAGAATTGCCTTTTAGAAAGGTTTTATTAACTGTAAAATACACGTACGCTCTTGAAAGGATCGAGCGGGAAAATGAAACAGAGGGCGCTTTTATTATGAATGTCAATCCCAAGGGGGATAACTCTTAACAACAAATTAAATCATAACATTTTCCCCGTCCTAAAGTATTCAAGTAAGGGGTAATTAATTATAGACATTTTTTTTTTTTTTTTTTTTTTTTTTTTACAATCACATAAGAATCATTTTATTTACAAATAACATATGAACCCAAACTGCAGTTTTTTCAGTATTTAGTCACAAAATCCTTATATTTACTAGGGAATTGTCGAACTCGGGACGACCTCCGCACAGATTGGCAGGAATGCTGATTTTCAGTATTATTTTTTAGTGAAATCTGATTTTCTTCAAGATCAGACGATTGATTTTTGTCTTCCTCATGACCAATGTTTTCATTAGTAGAAGGTTCAAATAAAGTCTCTGAAGTAGTAGGATTATTATTAGAGTTTTCTTCATTTGATGAGTTTGGAGCTAAGTCTCGAACGTTGACAGTGGTTTCAGTACCAGAAGGTAGTTGAACATAAGCGTAGTGGGGGTTGACATCTATTAGGGTGGCAGGCGTTACAGGAGGGTCATGTTTACTTGTTTTAGTGTGGTTTCTAATATATATTGGGCCTGGTTTAACCCAAGAAGGAATTGAAATTCCGGAAGCAGATTTACGACTATATTTAAATAGTCTATCATGGGGAGTCATATTAGTGGCAGTACAAAGTAATGATCTAATTGAATGAAGTGCGTCCGGTAGTATGTCTTCCCAATAAGGTAGTTTCATTTGATTAGAATGTAATGTTGTTTGAATGACCTTCCATAAGGTACCGTTGAGTTTTTCAATCTGCCCATTACCTTCAGGATGATATCTACTTGTTTTAGAAGTAGCAATTCCTTTTTTGTGTAAAAAATCCTTTATTTCTCTTGCTAAGAAATCAGAAGCACGGTCAGTATGTATCATGTCAGGCAAACCAAAAATTGAAAAGAGTTTGTTTAGACAGTGGATAATGGTTTCGCTTGTCATATCTCTGCAAGGAAAAGCGAAAGGAAAACGGGAATACTCATCAATTAGAGTAAGTAGATATTTGTTGCCATGTATAGAAGTAGGTAGAGGGCCTTTAAAATCAAGATTTAATCGTTGAAAAGGTAATATGGCTTGAATGAGAGTCCCTCCATTGGTATTGGCGAATTTGGGTTTCAGTAATTGACAGGATGAGCAAGAGTCAGTAATATTCTTAATTTGATCCAAAGTAAAAGGGAGGTTCCTCGTTCTTATAAAATGGCTTAGTCTTGAAACACCAGGATGACATAATTGTTTATGTAAATCACGAAGATCTTGTAGATTGTAAGTAAGAGCAGAGATGCGAGAGAATGTGTCAGCAGCAATATTTTCAGGTCCAGGTCGATAAACTATAGTGAAATTGTATTGGGATAATTCTATACGCCAACGACATATTTTGTCATTCTTAATTTTTGATTTTCTTTTATTGTCGAATATGAAGCTGATGCTCTTCTGATCTGTGATGACTTTAAAGTGCCAGCCGAGTAGAAAATGTCGCCACTTACGGAGAGCTTCTACAATAGCGGCTGCCTCTTTTTCTACTGCATGGTGCTTAATTTCGTTAGTATTGAGAGTTCTTGAAAAAAATGCAATAGGACGACCTTCTTGATTTAGTGTTGCAGCAATGCAATAGTTACTAGCGTCCGTTTCTACTTCAAATTCAAAAACTTCAAAAAAATGGTCATTGGGCTAAAGTGTGTAAATCTTCTATTTCTAACACTCATACTGCTGTTCTTTATGACGACTCTGACTACCCCTCACCTTCTCTATCCTGACTAGGAACTAACTCCAAAGATTCACATTCACTCAATGCCAAATTAACGGGCACTTCGTGAACGCTATGGTGGACTCCGGCAGTGTAAAAACATTCATTAATGAAAATACTGCTAAAAAACTTAAACTCTTCACAATACCTAAAAACAAAACTATAGCTCTGGCTGCTTCCGATCAACATGCTAAAATAACTGGCGAAGCTGTCGTGGATTTAATACTGAAAGATAAAACCCATTCTGGAATAACAATTGAAATCATTGAAAACCTTTTCATTGATTTAATAATCCGAAAAGATATTTTAAAAAAATATAAAAAAGTAACACTTAAATTCGACGGTCCTAGAGACAAACTTATAATTGGAGCTATAAACACGAATAATTTTTTTCCTACCATAAACGTTCCACCCCCTCCTCTCTTTTCTAATCTTTCTCCTCATACTACTCCTATTGCGACAAAATCCCGACGTTACACTTTTGCCGCCAACAAATTCATAAAAGAAGAGACTGCTAGAATGTTGAAAGAAGGCATAATTGAACCTTCGATATCTCCGTGGCGAGCGCAAGTTCTTGTAACTTCGAATGAGAATCATAAGAAAAGAATGGTAGTCGACTACAGCGATACCATTAATAGATTCACGGAACTAGACGCTTACCCAATGCCTAATATCAATAAGATGGTAGACGACATCGCTCAATATAACATCTTCTCTACTCTCGACCTAAAATCTGCTTATCACCAAATACCTATAAATCATGCTGATCGTAAATTCACTGCGCTTGAAGTAAGTGGCAAACTTTTTCAATTTACTCGTCTTCCTTTTGGCGTCACCAATGGAGTAAGTGCTTTCCAGAGGAGCATAGACTATATTATAGAAAAAGAAAATCTAACCGATACCTTTGTGTATGTTGATAACGTAACTATATGTGGAAAAAATCAAGAAGAACACGATTACAATCTTCAAAAATTCTACAAAATTGCTAAACAATATAACATCACTTTAAATGAAAATAAAAGCATAATTTCTTCTAGTTCTATTACTCTACTCGGCTACACCATAGAAAATAATCAAATAGCTCCCGATTATCAAAGACTAAAACCATTACTCGAAATGCCACCTCCGCTGAATCTTAAGTCTCAAAAAAGAATAGTTGGAATGTTTTCCTATTACTGCAAATTCATTAAAAAAAATTCTGATAAAATTTTATTACTAAATCAAAACAAAGAATTTCCACTACCTCCATCTGTATTAAAATCTTTTCAAACATTGAAAAATGATCTAAAAGACGCCACTTTAATAACGGTAGATCCAAATAAAAAAAAAAAAAAATTGTCTATAATTAATTACCCCTTACTTGAATACTTTAGGACGGGGAAAATGTTATGATTTAATTTGTTGTTAAGAGTTATCCCCCTTGGGATTGACATTCATAATAAAAGCGCCCTCTGTTTCATTTTCCCGCTCGATCCTTTCAAGAGCGTACGTGTATTTTACAGTTAATAAAATTGAAGTGAATAGTATCAGTAAGTAAAGAATTGCCTTTTAGAAAGGTTTTATTAACTGTAAAATACACGTACGCTCTTGAAAGGATCGAGCGGGAAAATGAAACAGAGGGCGCTTTTATTATGAATGTCAATCCCAAGGGGGATAACTCTTAACAACAAATTAAATCATAACACATACATACATACATACACACATACATACATACATACACACATTACCAAGAGCCCAGCGTTTACATTTCTTGGACTGATATTCACAGGCACCATCAATTAAAAAAAAAGTATATTTAAGCTATTGCCAATCCTGATGTAAACAAGATAAACTTTCTCTGCCGATGTAAATAATTTCTTACAGTATACTATATCATTATACGATCAACATTCGCTAATATATGAAGTATTGTTGCAATATCCAATACCCCCTCTTTCTTCCTATCTCTCTCTCCAATGTACAAACCCATGTCTACTAGCTTATAAGTCCCACGTGTCAACTAAGCTATAGACTACTGACCTATCGTCGCAATGTTAAATTACTGTGCTTGTTTAATAATACTATTCCTAATAATACTAATAGAATTAATATTATTACTATTAATAACATTACTAAAATTATTACTATTATTGCTATGAATAATTACTATTAATAACATTACTAATATTACTAACATTACTAAAATTATTACTATTACTGCTATGAATAATAATAACGATAATGATAATATGGGATAGAACTGGGGAAACTAAAATGACAACACTAACTCGAACGCACAAACACACAATGCAAGAAAACTCGTCATAATAATACTTAACAAGAAGAACAGAGATTGAAAAAATGTAGATTTTGTTGTTCCAGTTTTAATATCAAAGAGACAGTAAATTGATGCTAATCCATGGGCTTTTCCAACTAGTTAAGGGAATATAGAACATGAATAAAGTTAATATATATCTAATAAACGTATTGGCATTGGACACAGTGCCGAAAATATGGCAAATAACTAGCTGAAATTAAAATTAAAAAGAAGCCTAAAAAATAATGAAAACCATAGAAATCTTAAAGATAGTCCTTAAATGCGAAAACTAAACCACATAAACTCTGAACAACACCAACCTACAGTGTAATGGCAAAAAAATCCAAAAATATTGAAGTATCACATTATGTTAAGGGAATTGAAACTGCTAGAGAGGGTATAAACTATGCACCCCTTAAATAAGGACATCACCCTCAGCTTACATCAGACAAAATAATTGTAAAATGTAAAGGAGGATAAATGTAAAGGGGAGAGAGCTTAAACTAGACCTCCACTGGAAGAGTACATAAAGCAATGGGACTTTATGAAGTATAATTGCCACCTAAATGGCAGTGAAAGTCAATGGTCTTTTCAGGTGAAAAATCAAGTTGAAGCGACTGTTGCAGTAACGCAAATTCATTTGTCAATAGTTATCGAAAGATGTATTGATTACCGGAAATCCGGGAAGATTTTTTGTCATCTAGAATTAAGGAAAATAATCGTCTATAATAACCTCTCTTAGAAACACCAGTGTTTGTAATAATACTGATCATTGTAAGAATACACCTACATGTAATGCGCATACTATCATTTAAAATATACCTGATAATAAACGATCATACTTTTAGTAATATAACTTGGCTCAAATTAACACTGATGTATATATTTAACTGTTATATAAGGTAGACAAGATTATGCGTTTAATAATCGTGCCATTTAGCCATAAAGATAGATTTTTGCGAGATGCTAGAATATCGTCTTGTCACACAAATGGCTCAAGCTCTCAATTCCGCATAACGTTATATGACTAAAAAATGATCAAATCTAAGTATCTTTGATGCTTACAAACAGTATTAATACTAGTAGTAACTACTACTACTACTACTACTACTTCTACTACTACGGTATATATATATATATATATATTAAGTATATATATTAAGTATATATATATATTTTTTTTATATAGTAAGTATTAAAATGAATAGTCGTATTCATAAAAAATGACCGAAACGAAATATAGTACATTATTTAACGGAAAATATGATATCTATTATAAATGAATAATTATAGATGGTTGATTGGATAAAAATTACTACCGTATTTAATAATGTACATGTATTGCGGGTTCATATCTTACTTTACATTCTTAGCATGTGAATCATTATGCTAGATCTGCTAAGATTCGAACTTGTAATGCCATATTTGATAGTTACGCTTTCGTTGAATGCAACACTATTGTTAAAAGCCTCTCATTTGTCGTCGACACGTGCTTCTGCTAGTATAGTTATAACGTGTGACTAAGGCTAATTCTCACTTCCGATTACCTGTTAAAACGATTATTTATCTGCGGTGGTCACCAACAGAAAGGACACGAGGATAATAGTATGAGGTCGACGTGGAAGGTCATCATTCATTACACATGGTTGATTTATGTTCAACAAGTCTAATCCTCTTTCCAGACAACGAGATTCGACGATTAAACACATTTCTAGTTAGTTAGGGCGAACTAATCAAGGTGACTAATCAGGCTGGTCGTAGATTGGCAATCGATTAAGTGCGACTTCATTTTGAACGAGCACAGCAACCGGCTTGCTATGCCTGTCTATTTCGATTGGCGATTAAAAGCTAGTTTCATTTTGTTTAAAGGAACTGCTAGTGTTAAGAATAAGAATGTGAGAAGAAAAAGGGAAACGATGAAGATAATGAAGAATAAGATAATTGTGAAGTGGAAAAGGAAGAAATCTTATAACAAATAAAAAGATGATAAACAGAAAAAAAAATAGCAAAATGAGACACGCAAAAAGGCAATAAGTAATAAAACGTTAAAACAGTATACCGATAATTAAAGTATAAAATAATAGGGAAGAAATAAAGGAAAAAGGGGGAAGCGAGACGAGGTCGAGAGAAGTTTACGAATAAACATAAAAGGTAGAAATAAATATGAAAAATATAATAGCGTCAGAATTAAAGACGAATAAAAGAAAATTAAGCGAAGGAAACTAGACGAATATCTTCAATTATTACAAAGCACATTAAATGCTGTACATGTGATGTTGTTCGCATCTACGTAAATTAAATTAATGAATATTTAAAAAAAAAACCCTTAGTGCCCGATGGTAAGTGAAATTTTTAAACTCAGAAATGAATTTCATTTCGTTATTGTAAAACCTGTAAAACCTTCCAATTTATTTTCAAATTTGAAAGATGAGGAAGTAATTCAGTCTCATTTCATATTTTAACTAATATTAATCATTCTCTCTACTAATTCTACTACTTATTATGCTACTACTAATAACAACTACTAAAATAATACAAATAATAAAATAGTAATTCTGTTGCTACTGCTGCTGCTACTATTACTGCTACCATTAATAATACTAATTGTAATAACAAGCATATCGAAGAATGGACAGGAAACGAAACCAGCAAAGAGAAACTGTCGATACAACTCAACGAAAAATGAACAACTCGAGAACACCAGATTACGAAGGAATACATGCGTACTCGTTCAAAAATTCACAACACTACATTAAAGGCTAATTTAGAACTTGTAAAGAATTATCAACGAGGACCGAGATGCCAGAAACGATTACCAAAGATAGGATAAGACTGGTGCTAAATAAAACCACAGAAAAAGAAAGCATCTCCAGCAACTTGAGACCTATAAACATTTGCCAGCAATGTAGAAAATACTAACAGCACCATTAAGGGAACAAATTTACCATTCCTTCAAAATTGCAGACTAACCCCCAAGGAACAGAAAGTGTGATAAAAAAGAAAAAAAATATAATGACCTATTAAGCATAACCCAAAAGATCCCAGAGGATGTAAACAGTAGAAAAAAGAACATAGCCATGTCATGAGCAAACTACAATAAAGCGTACGATAAGATCCATCAGGCATGTATAACAGAATATTTCGAAGTGTACAAAATATTATGCAAGATTATATATTTGATTTGAAATGCAATAACAACATTTAGACTAGAACTGACATAAATGCGATTAAAACTAAAACTAAAATAAAAAAAAAACTATGAGATATTTTCTTAAGGCATCCCCTTACCATTGCTGTTCATCATAGACATGATGCTCTTAACAATATACTAAGAGAGTGCGTAGACGAATAAATGTTCAATAATTCGAATGAAAGAATGAACTAGCTAAAGTACATGAACAATCTGAAACTGTTTGCATATCACGAGACGCTAATAAACTAAACCAGAGCTTTTAACCAATATATCGAATAGAATTAAGTATGAAAACGTGCGCCCTACTGATCATAAGAAGACACATACGCCACACGAAATAATCGAGGAAAATAATACAGATTGCAATGACCTAGGAGAGAAAGTATTAACTAGATCTTCAGAACCAGTTCTTCATTAAGACATTGACGGGGCTGAAGAGGTTGTGAATATTGGAGATCTAGGAAGACTTGTATCGCTCAGTCTTCAGCGAACACCACAAATTGTTAGCAAAAAAATCCTTGGTGTTAGTCTGTGGAAAAACTTCCAGTGAGTAATAATGATAAGAGACAGAAATGGAAAACTAAAATCAAACACACACATGTAATTATTATTATAATCATTTATGCATATTTACACACACACATTTATATGTAAAGTATTGATATTAATCGTCCTCATGTTTTTACATATGCATCACCACTTACCAAGGCCCAGAGACCATTCGAGTATAAGGGTTAAGAGTGTACAGTAGTCAAGTGAACGATATAGTGATTGTTAGTAATAGAAATTAGGTAAATTAACTTAAGTGGAACGGCTCATCAAGAACTTGTTTACGTTGGACTTGAAGACAACCAGATTATTGTCAGCTGGAAAGCAGGAGAACGGAAAACAGTTCCACAGACGTGCAGTTCTAAGAAAAAAGCTTTTTTTCATGGAATCTACGTTTAGGTTTAGGCACAGATAAAGTGTGGGAGGAATTATTGCTAGTGCTTTCAGCTAGACGAGTGTTTCTTGTGAGAGTTTGGCGAGGGGGACCATAGATTGAACCTCAATCGAGTACTTGCCATAAAAATAACGATGAAGCAGATACAAACTCGCAACATCTCCTCTGTGAGATAGAAGTTGCCAAGAAGAGGCTACTAAGTATATTTTGGACTCTATCAAGGCAGAACATGTCCTTTCTAGCAGCTCCTGCCAAAATGTGGCAACAGTACTCCATCCTTGGACGTACCTGCCTCTTAAATAGATAGAGAATTGCGTCAGCAATAAGATATCTACTGGATCGATAGAAGGATCCGACCATTTTTCCAGCAGTCTTGGCAACAGATTTAATGTACGTGTTCCATTCCAGATCAGGAGGAAAGGTCAAACCCAGAAGCTTATCAAAACATGAGACCTCCCCAAGACGAGAGCCATTCATTTCAATTGATGCCAGATGGGGATCAGAACGTTGATTATGTAAAGATAGAAGTTTAGTTTTAGACGCATAAAAAGTAACCAGCCACTTCTTTCCCCATTGTACCACGGGCTCAATATAAGAGGAGAAAGAATCGGAGAGAACTTAGTCGTTTACGATCTTAGATGTGCTACCATAGATAGTAGTATCATCCGCATAAATGTCTACGAATGATGTAAGGATGTGATTTGGAAGATCATTAATGTAAATCAGGAAGAGAGTTGAACCCAGGATGGAACCTTGAGGGACTCAAGCATTAATCCTCTAAACTTCTGATTTCTGTCCATCAACTACTACTCTTATGAATCTATCAGAAAGAAATGATTTAATAATTATGAAGACATTTCCAGCTATACAATAGCTGGAGATCTTGTGAATTAAACCGTTATGCCATACCTTATCAAAGACTTTAGATATGTCAAGAGCAATTGCCCTAGAAAGGTTGCCTCTGTCGAGCGATTCACTAATCCTATGAGATATAATTGTAAACACATCTACTGTAGATCTATCAGGACGGAAACCGTATTGCGTGTTACTAAGAAGGTTATTTTTGCTGAGATGTTTGATTATTTCTCTATTTAACACAGATTCCAGCAACTTACTCATGACGCACCGGAGACTTATTGGCCTGTATTAAGAGGGAGATGAGCGATCACCTGAATTCTTAAATACAGGGCATACTGATGAGATTTTCCAGGTTAATGGCAAGCAGTTCTCCTTAAGACAACGTTCAAACAGTTTTGTAAGTATTGGCGCTAGTTCAGGTTGAAGTTTTTTTTAAGTACTATAATTGGAATACCGTCAGGACCGGTTGCTTTACTAAAATCAAGGTTTTTGATTAGCTTGGCAACACCACGAGCAGATATTTGTATATCACATAGCGTGATTTCTGATACAGGAGGGAATAATTGGGGTTGGCGGCCTTGGTCGCAAAGGGTATAATTAGCTGCTTCAGTTCTTGGCAAAGAGTTAAGCTTTGTCTGATGCTGACGAGATAACCTCAGGTCCATTGATGATAGTTGGGATAGAGCACACGCTTCTGTTTAGGATCCCGTTTTCTATTTGCCAAAACTGGTGAGACCCAAGCCGCTGCTCAGCTACTTTGGACTTGACGGACTGACCATACAACTCTCTAGCATTTTTTGTTACTTCTTTCCAATGGTTGCTGGCAGTCCTGAAAGCGGCTTTAGTCTCAATACATCTATTACGTTGAAAGCAATGGAAAAGTGATTTCTGTGCGCGATGGCAGCAGCACATTCTGGAGAGAACCATGGCTGGCTTTTTTTTGCTGGAAATTTTTCGAGAGTATGAAACGGTCTATACCTATAATTAACCATTTCGTCAAGTCTGATACTATAGAGGACACACCCTTTTTAAACATGGAACGCAAGGTAGATCTGATATAAATGTATGGAAGCTAGCCCAGTCAATCCTCATGAACACTGCACAGTATAATTCGATCTGTTCTTCAGATGCTGCGCTTCAATTTCTTGTTCTCTTTCAGTGGAGGAGAAATCCTTCACGACTGAGACAATTTTTATTTTTGTACCTTTTCTCCACGTTAAAAATCGCCCCTGGTGTCTAACTCTGCCCCGTGGGGAGGCATAGTAAATGGGTACAATTCTTACTAAAAGATCTCACTCATGATGTCATCCAGAGAAATTGAGTGATGACTGTGAGCATTATATGACGTCACAAAATTACATTCTCTAACTAGAGAAATCGATAGAAAGCTGTATAATATTTTACTTTTAGACATATTAAAAATCCACTTGATTTACTGAATCTTTAGTCTCTCTCTCTCTCTCTCTCTCTCTCTCTCTATATATATATATATATATATATATATATATATATATATATACTCCTATGAATTTATTTTTGTGTGTATTTATATTCATATTAAAAAAGCTTTCTTTTTCTCTTTGTTTCAAAAGATAATATAATTTTATTATATATGGATCGTTGAATTGCATTTATCTGCAAACGATCTAGCTAATTTGCATACTCATTTAAACATTTATCTTAATAAATTCCTTATAGTTTTCTGGTTTTCTTATGGGATGTAGGTTTATCTCTTCAGAGAAAATATTATTAGCAGGCATTAGATCTAATTCGAAATAATTTTGTATTCTGCTCAATGAAAATACATAAAAAATTAATTACATCTTTTAAAGGGACACAAATATTAAAAACAGAGGAAATTATATACGTGTATGTGTGTATGTGCGTGTGTGGTCATGTGCGATTCTGCCATAGCAACAGAAGAGCATACCTTTCTGAAGATATTGTTTCTGCTTTATCCTCATGATAATTGAGGATTCCTTTAAATTAAGACGTAAAGCGAGGACATTGGGCATGAAAATGTGTGATCTCCTATAGTTCTGACAGAAATATTTCTTACAAACCCTTAGCCAAAAATGTTGTTATGAATAAAATTGTTTATATATATATATATATATATATATATATATATATATATATATATATATATATATATATATATAAGGAGGAAAGAATACACATTTATATATACATATATATAATTGTTAATATATATATATATATATATATATATATATATATATAGAGAGAGAGAGAGATAGATAGATAGATAGATAGATAGATATAGATATGTATATAAGTATTAATTATTCAAGTAATTATGTAGAAGTTTTACTTAATCAGGCTTTGGAAAGTAATTTTGTAAACTTGGTGCGTTTTAATGAATGAAATTATGAAGATTACATATACGGTCGGTAGTCAGCCGCCATGTAAATTTTACACTGAGAATGTGACGAGTGTCCTTTATGACATATCAAAGATAAATATGTGTCGCTTCGACAAGGCGACATTAATAATTAATAACTATGCTTCTATCTTAATGTTTAACGTACATTCGTCGATTGTGGAACGTATTTCATACGCTCATCTTTTTGCGCTCAATTATGATTCGCTTCATCTGTAGAGAGAAACATCAGACGTAATCATGCAAATTGAATTTAACATCAGTTTCTGTTAATCCTTAATAAATCCCAGAGGTTGTTTTAATTATAATCAGGCACGCGTACGCCCTCCGTCGTTCACTCTATCCCTTTTTCTCGTGTACTGACGCTACAGAAAGATCTACCACTAATCAGTCCCTCCAGCATTAACGATAAGCTGACGAAGGACGTGCTGTGAAATTGGAAGTGAAATTGGACGTTCGAAGCGCCAAACTCAGAATTAGGATGTGCGTCATTTGACAAACGCTTAGTTCAGTAGAACTCCTGTCGACAACAAACTGTAGAATTTCGAATTAGACATAACAACTTTACAATCTATCTGATGGATGGCACACATTTAACAACCAATGTTCTCTTTCTTCATTTTGATCGAATAAAAGCGAGTGTTGAACAACACTAATAAAAATGCTAAAACACAATAAACACAGTGAACGGTTATAAATTGCTGAAATGTAAGGAAACACCTGCAGGTGTTGATACAAACCTATATAACACCAATCAACTGCAGACACTTAGAAACAATAATATAACAAACGTAGGAAAAATTCACAAGAAAATAAATTCTATAATCCGACCCAACATCTAAAAAAGTAGTGTTACCAGCCTCCTTTGATAAGATTTGCTGCATCACCAGTTGTTGCTAGTGAACGATCACTGTTCTGCTTACTGGGATAATCCACCTCATGAAAACACAATAGTAATAGAAATATGTATGCCTCTCTGAACCCGAAGCCACAATATTACATCTCTTATTGATAGGGATTTAGTAGCTCTTTGTCTGAAACCGGAAATATACTATTGCTATCTTACAATATTAAATTAATGCAGTGGATAATATATTTGTTCGTCTTTTTTTTATTACGTTTTCACCCCAAACAAGGCACATTGTCACTACGATGTAGGGAGTTACTATCAGGGACATAATCTACAGGGGTACAATGTGGGAAGTTGGGCAGCAAGATGTCGGTTAACGTTACACTTTAACTTCTTCATGTCAGTACAGTTGGGGAAGCAGGAAGCCGGAAGCCGGAAGCCGGAAGGAATTCCAAAGTCTAGCGGTCCTGAATAAACTACTGGAGTAGAAGGCTCTCTTATATCTAGGGATGTCTATTGTGAAGAAGTGTGATTTAGTTGCTTGTCAGGTTTGTCGGGGTATTTACGTCGAAGGCGTACGTGTGCTTGCAGTTCGTCGGAACATTCACCGTTAAAGTACTTGTAGAACAAGCAGAGGGATGCAACATTTCGTCGATGACAGTTCAGGGCCTATCAAGTTGTCGACTCTATTTTGAACCTTGTCTAGGAGCGAGAGACTAGTAGCAGATGCACCAGCATATATATGAAAACAATACGTCAAACATGAGCGAATTGTGGCCTTATAGATGTACAGGATACTTTCGGGTGTTAGTATCTTTCTAGCACGGTAGAGAGAACCTACATTCTTCGCAGCGGTCCTGGCAATGCTTTCAATGTAATTGTACCAACTCATGTTTCATGTGAACGTAAGACCGAGGAGTTTAAAAGATGTACTTTCAGATAAAGAGTCTTTGGCCATTGCAATTGGTGGTAGAGAAGGTTTGTTGTAATTATTGAAGGAAAAAAAATAGTATTGGCAGCATTGAAGGTGGCCATCCATTTTTGTCCCCATTCGACTACAGATTGGAGGCCAACCTCTAGTGTTTCTGCCATTTCTTTAGATATGTGTTCATTTGTTTTCCTGTCGTGTCTGTTATAGAGTGTGGTGTTATCAGCATATATACCGATCTCACCGACAATTTTGTCAGGGAGGAAATTTATGAATATTAGGAATAATACAGATCCAAGGATAGACCCTTGATGCACTCCCGCATTTATATCATATTGTTTAGATTTACGACCGTCGAGGACAAACTTGATTTTTTCTCTTATCTAAAAAGGATTTAATTATGTTAAGTATTATTCCAGTGACACCGTATGATCTGATTTTCCTAAGAAGATTTTCATGCCATACCCTGTCAAAAGCCTTAAATATATCTAGATCTACCGCTCTACCGTCTCCTGTTTTGTCTAGTAAATGGTATACACGGTCAAAGATTACAGTTAGGATGTCTGTTGTTGAACGGGCTTGGTCGGTCAGAAGTTTAGCATCTCTAAGGTAATGGGGTAGAGCTTGGTTAATTATGGACTAAAATATTTTAGCGAAAAGTGGGAGGAGGCTAATTGGGCGATAATTTACTGGGTCAGGTCTTTCACCAGAATTCTTGAAAATTGGTACCACTGAAGCAGTTTTGCAGCAGTCCGGAAAGCAAGCTTCATTAAGGGATTTGTTGTAAAGCTTGGAGAGAACTTCAACTATTTCGGCGGAGCACATTTTTAATAGCACAGCAGGGATGAAATCAGGTCCACAGGCTTTTGAAGTGTCAATATTTTTATGATAGCATGCACCTGAGAAGAGGTGATTTTCATATCGTCTAGTGCGGCGTCTGTCCGCAAAGGAAAGTCTGGGAGGGATTGGTTAGCAGGGTCCAGTGTGGACTTTTATGCAAACCGACTGGCAAGCGTGATAGCCTTCTCAGTTGCTGAGCAAACAACCTCGTCATTATTGGATAGTGGGGGTGGGATTGTTGATTGCCGATTATTTACTACACTGTTGTAGATTTTCCAGAAGCCACGGGTTCGTAATTTCTGTGCTTCGATGCGTTTTTTTTGTGGTTTCAGTAAATTCTCTCTTAGCTGTCACTATTCTTTTTTACACTTACTTCTGGCTTCTATATGCTTCTGTCTGTTTGAACTGGACTTATGTCGGTTAAATCTGTGGTACGGATGCTGCCTTTGCGCAATGGCAGCCGTACAAGTAGAAGTAAACCATTGGGGAGAATGAGGCTTACAATAAACTTTCCGCGTGGGAACATGTGCTTAAATTGCCGTTTTAAACCATTCAGTGGTCTCGTTTGCGCACTGTTCAGCAGGAAGTGAAAGAATATTTCGCCATGGGGCGTCTCAGATGAGATCCCTGTCGGCTTCTTAGTCAGCCTTTTAATAATATGTCGTTGCTTTGAGCAATTTCTCTTCAGTTTTGCATGCAAATATCTCGAGCAATGCCAACATTTTCGGATGACTTTAGTGTAGTATTTGTTCTACATCTTATATTTTGTCATAATGACATCCTCTTAATCGATATTGTTTCATGCTTTAGGTGAATTTTTTTTAATTTTTATTTTTATCTTTTATTTTATTTAATTGGTTATAAAGGTCGGTGCAGGAGGGTTGGGTCGAAGTATTTTTTATTTTTTTTAATTTCAATTTTCTTATTGCATAGTATATTTATTTAGTTTCTACTTACTTATCAAATACGGTATTAGATAGTGCAATAAAGCAACATCTAACATCCTACGATAAAAACCTACAGTCGTCCGACATTAGAAATATCTTAACTAACAATACTAAAATCAGATAGTTTAACAATTGCACACGACGACTAAAATTACTAGAAGCCATACTTATAAAAAAGAGGACAGCCGTTTTTTAATCGGATCTCATCTAATACCGTGACAAATACACTAACAGTATTTGATAACTAACTAGAAACTTAATAAGTAAACTATGCAAAAAGAAAATTGAAATTAACTATCAATAAAAAAACCCAACCCTCCTGCACCTACTTTTATAGCCAATTAAAATTTAAAAAAAACTAAAAAAAAAACTATAATTACTCCAAACCTCACAGAAAATGAAAACGAAAACAACAACAATCGCTCCTGAAGATTATCGGATACACCAACAGAAAACGCTCGACCGAAAAAACACTTTGGCCATCATTCTGTATAAATTCCCTACTCAAATTAAAAAGGCTCCCCAGAAAAATTATCCATTAAGATCGGAAAAAGAATAACTCCGTCGTGTTCAATCAGACGCGTTTGAATAATAACCTGCTGCCAAAATATACAATATATATATATATATATATATATATATATATATATATATATATATATATATATAAATAATTGGTTAATTACGTTTATATATATTGCTAACATTAATTCGAAACAAACGTCTCTTGAAAATGCTTAATTTCTAAGTAGAACTTTTATGCATAAAAGTGGAATTATCGGGTTTATGGGCGGGATTTTGATAGAAATCAAAACTGAAACAGCATTTATGTATGTATTATGTATGTAGTTATGTATAAGTTTAGCCGTACACAACGGCAGAGGTCAACTGTTACCGTATCAGAGGGGAAGGAACGTAAAAATCATTGGCCTTTATACATTTGCGGTAAAAAGGTTTCTCCATTTTTCAAGTCTCTCATTTAGTGGAGAAACCGGGTGTCATAGTAATCGCAAAGTAAAACATTGTACCGTTTTCAGAATTAAACACCGGTTTCGATTAAAAAAAAACGACCACGGCCTATGCAATGAACGCCTAGACGTAAGTGCACCAACGTATTTATTGTTAAAAGATTATTTAATATCAGTTTAATTTTCTATTTCTCGTTTAGTGTCTAAAATGGGAACGTTTAAAACGAAAATCTATTTCAAACAATCTACTTATGTACGTTTAGTTTGAGGCGTTTCATCATTGATGCAAAAATGATTATCCGTAATAAGTTTTATTTGCAAAATTGTCTCTTTAAATTTCGACGAACACCTGCGTTTTAATGTTTCTCTTGGGGTAATCATTTTTCACTGCTAAAAATTGCAAAACTCGTCAGCTTTTACATCAATTAAGCTTAAGAAGGGTAGATGGTTCTTGACTTGGTTTTAGACGAAAGGAAAATTCTTACCCGTAAAACATAACAAATTTACTTAGTTTGATACAGTTTATTTATTTTTCCGTAAATGAAGCTTTTCGTTATTTAATGTTGTTATACACGCTAAGGCTTCCTTATATACAATAAATCGTTATGTCACTCATGTCCGAAGTACAAAGATAATTGGACCCTTTTTAAAACAATATATTATACATTCTGAAGCTCATTATGTTTTGCCTTGTGGTATATTATTCTTTGTAGGTTATTTTAAGCTGTTAACATTTGTAATAAAGGATTTGTACAATAAAACCGGGTTGTAGTGATTTCCGAGAGAAATCGATTGTTAATACATGGTGTATTAGTTAGCCATTACTTGCTTCTACACGATTGCAGAGTAAAACACAGTGTCGATTTATAATGTGGGAAAAATCAACTACCTAAAAATTACCTTAGTTTTAAAGGATTTCACCTTTATTGTAAGAGAACAGAAAAATAAGGCCTTGTACTGAAACAAGCGAAATTGATTTTAAGGCGTATAACCATTTATACATTTTTTTATTACTGAAGGTAAATTATATTGTAAATGATTCTTTGTATACAATTAATGACCCAAGTTGTCATATATTGATAATCTAATTAATTTCACATTTACTCATTTACTAAGCGTTATGATTATATGAATTATAACACTAGTTAATTTATTTTTTACTGCATGATGAAAATTTTAGATAATCAAACGCCGAAATATATTCATTGTATACGATTAAACTGAACACAAAGAGCTTTTTTTACGAATGACTGAAAAAAAACATCTTTTAACATTTAAATCTATTAACAGAAATTATTATAATAGATGCAGTAGTATTTTAACGACGTAGAGGATTACAAACACATAATTGAATGCTTACTGGAGAGAACTTCGGTGTTTTATGGAGAAAACTTGAATGCGTACGGGAAATGACGTGAATGCTAATAGGAGGAAATTTGAATGCCTATAGCAGAGAACTTGAATGCCTATTAGACACCATTTCGATGCCTGCTGGGGAGAATTTGAATGACTACTCAGGAGAACTTGAATGCATATTGGACATTATCTGTGCGTCTCCACTGTCTTTTTGCACAACCTGTATGTACAGACAACCTGGCATGATGATACTTTCCCCTACAAGTAATGAAACTATTCAAAGTTACATAGTATCTGCAACGTTAATAAGATCTCTTCCATATTACTAGCCATCACTAACATTTACAAGGAATGATGCACCTTCTTCGAATGACCTTGACGTAAATACGCACGAATCTGGATACTCACTAATTCTTGTACTGCAATCCAGTTACACCAAGAGACCATTAAAAAAGAATACTGTTACATAAAATTACAAATCGTGAAGAGGCAAATTATATTCCCAGCTTCTTTACTAACCCAGCGTTTGATAGGTACTTTACTGAAACATTCGCATATCTAGTAATCTTATGTAGAGATCAAGTGATTTAATTGATTTCTGAGAATGTCAACTGAAGTGAAATAAAAACCCCAAAAATATATTTAAGTTATCGCCCTACTATTTAGTCTGATTATAGGATACTGAGGCCTTGAATAAAGTCAGGTATACACTATTGCACTCACAAGCAAATATTGCAATTTTAGAAGCATACGTTTTGTTAAGGTGGCAATCATTTATTACATGGGTTAAACTAGACCATGGTAAAATTTAATTTTGTACTATTGACACTAATTAATTGACAAAATAAACATTCAGATTTCTAAATGTAGGTTTAGTAAACAACATATGTGTAATTAAGTTACAAATGCAAATACATTCAGCATTTTCTTTATTTCCACTGGAACTGATTTGTGAAATATTCTGTCAATGGATTTGGTTTGACTATAAGTAGCAAGACAAGTGTTTGTAGGTGGGAGGCGTGTGTGATTAGCAGTGGAAATTTTCATGTACGGTCAAAGATTAAGAATAGTAAAAATTTCAGAGCAGCATCCCTAATGAGTATATGTTCCGATAATTGCATCAGGAATACTGGGAGAAACAAAGCTGACATGGCAAATGGACAGACTGGATCGGCCTCTCTAGCCGTAAGCAGCATAATGGGTGTGATTTATGCTTACTGCCTTTATAGGGGAGCTGGTTGGGTATTTTAAGCGTATATAATGCCTACAATGAAAAAAAAATAAATGCTGAAAAAGTTATTTTATTTTTATGAATGCCATTTTTGAATTTTGTGTCTCTTTACTTGCATCCCCAAGAAGTTATAGTGAGTCACAACGTCAGTTTTTAATGTGGATAAAATACAATTACCGTGTTACGCTAGAATTTAGGACCCCTTCTTTATGAACTAAGAACAGATATTGGGAGTTGCTTGTGGTTAATAAGAGTAAAACATGTGTTGGCTAAATATCTAGTGACTATTCCGGAATCCTACGTCTTCTGATTATTCTACTTGCAACGCAGTGATCTGGCCACTGTGTTTAGATTATAGTTTTGTGAGAAGCGATTCTTTTTTTAATTATTACTTCTATTGTTTCATCTAATTGTTTTTATAAATTGTTGACAATTCGTATGATATTGAACACAAGAAAGAAAATATTATTTCAAAACAGCGCCTGGAAAAATCATGGATTACATACAAAAATGCAAGCATGAAATTGGATATGGTTAAGATAAAGCTAGAAAATAAAAAGACTAGTTGTTAAAACTGGAAAATAGAAATACAAGATATTCTAGTAAAATATAATGAATTTTTAACGTTAAAGATTGCAGCATTAAACGTTTATACATGAGGTTAAACTGAGGTTTAAAAAAATCCTTATGCTGCAATAATTTAAGTTATAAATTTATTATATTTTAAGTAGAATTTTTTTTTTCTTTTCCAGTTTAAACAAATAGCACTTCTCATTTCCCAAGCTTAATCTATACTATATCACTTTTCATGCTCGCATTTTTTTAATATAATATTTATAGTAAGTTATAAAGAATATATGGCAGAAGCCTGATGAATCCTAGCGTGGATTAAACACGGAATATTCTGTATAGCTTAATTGCCATATATATATATTATAACTTACTAACGACCTCTACCTATGTAGTAAGCACTGTGGAAGTAAATACTTAAAGTTTACGCATAAATTTATACTTTCGCATATTAATTTATATGCTTAAATGAAGTAGTCATATATATATATATATATATATATATATATATATATATATATATAGTTTACTGTGCCGTGTTTATTTTCATATAATATTGTAATGATATATTATGCATACTCAGTTTAAGCAATTAATAAATGCGTCTTCAATACCTGAGCATAGTTCAGTAATAGCATAAAAGTCCGAGCTGTAATAATCCTAATGCGACAAGAAACAATACCACTACAATAACAGAAATACTAGCGTTATTATAATTTTTCTTGCTCATATTTACTATTACTACGCAATTCCATAGGCCGAGAAATTTATCTAAATTAGAGACTGTCACTAGCTATATTAGAGGACTCAACCTATATAGGAAGCATATGATATACACAATTTATATTTAATTGATTTCAAACCTGTAACTTTCAGATGGTGTTAGTATTTAGCGAACAAAATACTATTAATAAATTTTTGAACAGGCTGTTTTAGGCAGAATCTATATTGCTACCAAAACATATCAAACACTAAGTTTCATAATCTAATTACTTGGTAGTAATTTATGTAAGCAGGCGCTCTACGAGAGAATGCGATTCCACATATTTGCAAAACACGTTAAAACTGAAAATACTTGAATAGCGTTGATAGGATTATACCTTGGGTTCAGTTTCTGCCAATGGTGGATTGCGAATTAAATTAATCATATTCATATCTGAGTGGTATGATTTATTATAAATATATTAAAGCAAGATTTATAGTAATACAAATGGTGAAACATTAAAGAAGAAATTTACACATCATGTAATACGTGAACAACTTTGATTTTAAATAGAATAAACATCGTGCTAAAAATGAGGTTTTCATTTCTGATTTTACATTCTCATAAATAATCTTTGATATTTTTGCACATGGTAAATATAGCAGCTCACATATTTGTCTCTGGTAAAAATAGTTAAATTACAGAAGATTCTTTCAGTGATGTAAGACTTCGACTATCAAATCTTCATTTATATAATTCTATTTTTACTCGCTGAAGTATTTGGATGCGGGATATATTTCAATAATTAAAACGTTGCGAATAAATACAATGTTATTCGGCATAATACGTGTATTCAATCGAATAGTTAAAGATTTCTCTTATTTTCAAATTGTACTTTCGGCAAAAAATACACAAAGTGGTGTCCAAGTTGTATGGAGTTGTTTCCAGACATAAAATATTATCAATCTTATTGAAAATGTTGTAGTCCCGCAGAACAGGATTTTCGGAGAATTTCTATTTTTGCTTACAAAAAAGACACATACACACACACACACACACATGTACATATATATCACCATTTGTGTCCTTTATTTGTAGATATGCACAGACATATCCAATGTGTAAGAAACACTCTTTTTTCTAACCGTTTATTCTGTGCTCCTCTATTTGTCTTCAAAAATAATTAATAGGTATTACTTTCGAGGAATTCCTCATACGTATTAGAAAAAAAAAACATATACCAAGTTAAAATGTTGATCGTAACACCTGGCGTCTAAATTCAAGAATGCGTTCCGCTAACTCTTGGTTTCGAAATTAAAGCTTATAGGATATTTTTTAATCATTGAGTGAAACTTCCTTTTTTATTAGAAGATTAATTTTGTTTTACTTTTTTGTGTCATCTTATTTATATAGCTACGTTTTTATTTCATTTACCCTCAATTGTGAAATTTAAGAGGACAAAACTAGAGAAAATAATTACTTTTTTTTTATTTAAACAAGAAATTTTCTAGATTTTGTTTGGAGTTTTTAGGTGCGCTTGCGCTGTCACACTCTAAGCCCAGCCCTTGAATTGGTCATTACACGAGCCAGCTGTGTCCAGTTTACAGAATCCATCCGAATTCTTATCAAACCGATTCATTAAGTCGAAATTCGACATGAAATAACATATTAAAAAAGAAGTATTTATAAATCAAGACATGTACGCCAAACGATGGGTCATTGCAACGAATACTAAATTCATCAAATCGTGTATACGTTGAGCCTTTTTGGCAATATCTGCTTTATTTCACCATTACGCAATTCGGCAATCTAATGTCCGCGAATCCAACGAATGACTTGAGCAGCTGGCGTCCTCATAGTTAGTTATTTGCAGGTTCATCGAAAGAAAAGTACTTGTAAAACTTCCCTTAACAATATTTATTCGGTCACATACATATGATAATCAAGACATTAAACAGTAATACATTGTTTCATTATTTGTAAGCAAAGGATTTGCCAAATTGCACCTTAGTTTTGCTTCGTTAGTCATCTGATATATGTAATCCATATGTGATTCTGTATGATACCTCTGTAATCTTTGTAAGACGAGATAAACTTTCTGCAAAAATATGTTCGATAAAACTTTACTCATTCTAAGACGACCACACTTCTAGTACTAATATAAGTAATTGCAATGTCCTGGTTTTATCATGCACATTGCTCAGCATATAATATTTATATTACATTTGTTGCGGCTGATATGTTAGACGAATACATTACCTACCATTTGGTTACCTACACGCTTGTTGAATGCTTATTGAAGTGAAGTTGCAAGCAAACGAGAGAGAATTTGAATGCATACAATGATTTTAAGTTTATCACGATGTATCTCGAGTATGTTTCCTCTACAAGGAAAATGTGTCCTTATATCAAAATTAAAATCCGCAGTATATCTTACAAATTAAGTGATGTTGCCTAAGGGAACAGTTGGATACTTCACCAGTACAGATAGATTTCACTCTTAGAATCCGCTAACATATCAGGAGCAAAAAATATATGGTATAAAATATTTTATCGGTTAGGATTATGAAGGTTTTTTCAGATTTTACTTACTCCAAATTTCCGAAACAGAAAAACATCACTAAAATACTCGGATGCAATGTAACTTATACAGAGAAATTTTTAGCGATATAAAGAGTGCCCTTTATTTCTGAGATCTTGCAATGAAGCAAAAATAGTATATATATATATATATATATATATATATATATATATATATATATATATATTAGTAATTTATAAAATATATATGGCGATTAAGCTACCCTGAATATTCCGCGTTTAATCCCCTCTAGGACTCTTCAGGCTTATGCGCATAAACCTGAAGAGTCCTAGAGGGGATGAAACGCGGAATATTCACTGTAGCTTAATCGCCATATATCTTTTATAAATTACTAACTAGCTCTACCTACGTATTGAGCACTTTTCAAGTAAATACTTAAAGTTTACCCATAAATCTATACTTTCGTATATTAATTTTATGTGAGTAAATTAAGTAGTTTATATATATATATATATATATATGTATATATATATATATATATATATATATATATATATATATATATATATATATAAACTACGATTCGTACATTAGCGCGATAAAGTCTTCAAACACATCACGTGCCGTAGATATATATTAAACATAATCCAACTAATAAAACTGCCTGAAAGTTCTGATGTCTTTTAAAATTGTATTTCTATGTAACTTAAGGTTAGTTCTATTATCTACCTTCTAAAAAGCTCAATTGCTGAGGAGGATTAGCAAATTAATTTATTTCATTTACAGACTGCCGTCTTCATGCTCATAAGTGTGTCTGGAAACGAGCGAAACTTCCCACTGTAATTTATATAGGGAATATTGAACTATTTTTTACAAATATAATACATATATATATATATATATATATATATATATATATATGCATATATACACACACATATATAAGTATATATGTATGTATATAAACATACATATATAGATGTATATGCATATATATATAAACACAGAAATGAGTATTATAAATATAAAGATATATAAACGTATATACGTATATATAAATATATATATATACATACATATATATATATATATGTATACATATATACACACATATACACATGTGTATGATATTATGACAAAACAAGTTAAGTACATACTGTATGTATTTACTTGAATAATAACTCAGTACCAGTTCATTAATGAAGTTATATTTAACTGTGGCTGATGATAATTACAATCAGTAGTAACGGTTGATATTAAATTCAAACAGTAAATAAGATATTTTCCCATCTTTGTTCATGCGTTAATGTGTTTTCATCGGGTTGACAAGAAAGCTTTTGCGGTTTTCAACTTTTCAAGTCAGCTGTAAATATATCGGTTCAAACAAAAAAAAAAAGCATTATTAGAATTAACCCACTTTTGTCCACGTAGAAAAATCATTTATTGAAGTAACGTAAAAAAATTTGCGTTCTGGTGAGATTATGTCGCTGAAGGGTTTTTATTTTTATTTCGTTTAGGTTTTTTTTCGAGATGCTTGAAAAACTGGCAGTCGGCAGGTGAGAGATCTGAAGAATATGGCGGATTAGGCAGAGTTTCGTAGTCTAATTTAACTTCTGCAGGGTCAGTTAAGAAACATAAGGTCGGACATTGTCGTGGAGAAGAATTAGGCATTTTCTGTAGTCTAATGCTGTGCGTTATTGTCGAAGTTACTGACGCATTCTATCTATTTGTTGACAATACTTCACCGCCATAAGGGTATTACTGGCATTAAAAAAAACTGTATTTGGTGAGACCGGTTATAGACCACGAAATAGTCAGCATGACTTTCTTTAGGTGCAATTCTGGATTCTGGGATTGTCGTGGAGTTTTTTCGGCGTTTAGTCACTTAGCTAAGCGTCGCCAGTTGTCGAAAGAACACACTATTCATCGCAAATCATAACACGCTCAAGAAACAGGTCGTTCTTGTTGCGAAAAAAAGAAGGAAAGATGACACTTCATAGTTGCGTTTCTTTTGGCTGTCATTCAATTCGTGAGACAAACACTTATCACGTTTTTTGTCTTTCCAATCTCTCTTATGTGGTTGGAAATCTTCGTATACGTTACGTCTAATTTAGATACAAGTTCTCGGACAGCTGTGCATGAACTGGCATCACCTAAGCCTCTTAATTTATCGTTGTCAAAATCAGACTACGTTTATCTTCTTCAAAGCTCTCCTTGCCTCTACCAAATTTCTTAAACCACCATTGGGATGTACGTTCAATATAGTTCCTGGGCCACAGACTTCGTTTATATCGCAAGCTGTTTTACAGTAGTTTTTGGATGTTGCCTGAATTGAAATAAGAAATGCGCCAATTTGCTCTTTCCCATCTTGTATTCAACGTTCTAAAAAGAAGACATACTGTTTTTAGCGATTGTAATTTAAACGATTTGATAGAGGGGAAAAGCTTTTTAAAATGAGATATGAAGAAAGGTAATATAAAGAAAACTTATTTGAATTAGTCCTCGCACGAAAGCGCAGGGCACAAAATGTTTTAAATAATAATAATAATAGAATAACAATAACAAAGTCTTTCGCTAGGGAGGACTACTATTTAGCGTAAACAGTTATACACTTCTTTTGAAATTTTCATCTCTATTTTTTCGTTATCTACTGAATATTTTTGATGAAACCTATATGAGATATGTTCCTTATTTTATTGTAAAGATTTTCTAATCTGAAAGAAGTTTTTAAAAAAATAATCTAAAAAAGTAATTTTAAAGTTTTTGTTTAAAAAAATCAGATTTTCTTATTATTCAGACATGTATGACAAAGAGAGAGTTGCAAAAAAGAGTTGTGGAGTGAGGAGAATTACAAAGTGAAACAGAGAGAATATTCAGACCTGTAATAATACAAATAGGGGGTTGCAAAAATGTGGTGTGAGATGAAATACAATCTGAAATAGAGAGTAGGAGAGTTTTAATAAATGCATACAAAATCACATTCATCTTTTTTAAAATCTAAATTAATAAATTAAATAAAATATAATCTTAAAAAGATAGGATACAAGTTAGAAAAAGCATTTCATCCAACACATGAAAATTGTTAAACAAAATGTTTTTACTATAGGCTTTAAAAATAAAGGTACAAGATTCAATTTGAAATTTATTTATCTTCAAAGTGCACTTTTATACATTTTACAAAGTAAGGTATTCAATTTGCATACCTTTGTAAAATTTATAAAAGTACATTTTGAAGATAAATAAATTTCAAATTGAATCTTGTACCTTTATTTGTAAAGCCTATAGTAAAAACATTTTGTTTAACGATTTTCATGCTTTGGCTGAAATGCTTTTCTAACTTGTATATACACTTTTCTAAATCTAATTCTACGTTTCGCAAAAAAATACCTTGTCAAAGTAATCCGCGAGTAAAAAATAAAGTGACCAATATTCTCAGTTATACTTAACTCGAAATGTTTGCAGTAAAGAATGTTTGCCTTCTTTCCGATACCATAAAACAAGCAGCGTAATAGCATATGTATTGCTCGTTGCACACAATTCCTGTATACGATGAGACTTCAACTGTAATTTCGAGTACATGATTCAATTTACATTAGTTCTTAGAAGTTCGCTGACTTATATAAATAATTCTATTAGATAAATAATATTAGTAGTATTTTTCAGAGATAATAACATGGTTTCTAGCGATTAGTATGGCGTTAGGCCTACTATGATAAATCTCCACTTCTGATAAGCGGATTGACGCCTATTTTGCCGTTATAATAATTAGTATTGGTCCCGTTTTCTTTTATATAAAAAAGCTTTGAAAATGTTTCAGAATTGTTTGGATGGGGAATAGAAAATTATATTATTTGAATTGTCCGTTTCACTATTCTCATATTAGTTGGTCAGTTAACATAATTCTGCTGAATATAAGAACTTGGAAAGCTTCATTTCTTGGATAATCCGACATGTAACACTCATTTATTAGTGCCAGCTTAATGCGAAGAAAAGGTTCAAGTCTTACTGTAAACAACAGCAACAACAACAACAACAATAATAATAATAATAATAATAATAATAATAATAATAATTAAATAGAAATTACTTTTACTTTGGTCCTAGAGGATGGACGATAATAATCTAAAATATCACGAAACAATTCCGAATTACAGTAACATTCGACTTTAGACATCAAGGTAGATATATATTGATTTCGACTCTTCTTATACGATTATTATTTAAATAAAAAAATGGTAGAAAAAAAAATACGTATTACATACGTTAAATAAAATAAATTTCACACAAAATAAATATATGTTTATTTTCTAATAATGAGTTGTTTGGCAAACGTATCTAATACGTATTTATTTTATTCAAACTCAACCAGCGCTTCTATCACGGAACACAAACCTTAACGTGAAAAAGAATTGTGTTTGCCTTAAAAATATCTTTTATGTTACAGTATAACTACGTCATTGAAGTCAAATCTATTTACATGTAGTATTTCTTTTGTGGGTTAAATAAAGTGTTCTGTTCCAAATTCTATATCCATTCCTAAGTTCAAAATAGATTACAGAATTCAACGTAATGCACATCAAGAATAACGGTTTTAAATCGGCTTAAACCATAATCACAAGGTGTAGTCGATCTATTAATAACCTGGGTTCGTTTTTGTGTAAAAAAACGTGACCGAACACAACCGAACACAACCGACCTTCATTCCGAAATAACGTCATATTTAATTTCAGTGAATAATCTGTCAATCATTTTTACGTACAGTAACTTGCTATTGTAAATAAACTATTGACAGGCTTTCGGCTTTAATGTGTCATCATCAAAGACTTCAATCATAGCTTTTTGTGTGATATGTAAAACTTAAATATCTTTATTATTTTCGGATAAGCGCATAACATAAATTACAGCTATTCTCTTGGTTAAACGATTACTATTTATATTATTTTATTTATTTATTTCACGGATTTATATACTAATTCATATTTATTTATAATTATCTGTATGCTTATGATTCCTTTATAAATTATGCACATTCAAGTGACACTGCTGTGAAAAATAATTAGTTTTGCTTTAGGTTGAATATGTAGTTTTAATATAGATTCTTCGTATTTTGATGTTTTGTAACACACCCACCCACCCACGCACACACACACACACACACACACACACACACACACATATATATATATATATATATATATATATATATATATATATATATATATATATATATACCGATTAATATCTTACGCTGCGTGCTTTCCTGCGTGGAAGCATTTGGGTGAAAGTAATAACTTTTTTTATAAGTCTACTTTTTGCTATTAAAGGAGTATTTTCTCGCTGATTTAATAACGAAAGTCTCAACGGGACATAGATTAAATACGTCCAACTCCCGAAGGCTGGTGAAAGGTCATAAAAAACAAAGGAATTATCTTTCAACTTTCAATAAAAACAACCGCCAACTGTAATAGCTTTTGTTTCAATTTATACCGCCGATGTGAAATATTACATTTATATGAAAAAAGATGCAATGTAATATTTCACATCCGCGGTAGGCGCAGTTTTCAGGCGTTACACAAACTCGTTTGTACAATATGATAAATGCAGCCAATACGGTATAGCACACTATGTCTTTGTCTGAAATATTCAGCCTTATTGCGTGGAGGATACGCATTTTTTCAGTAAAAATTTCATAATATATTAATATTACTTGCCTTCTGGCGCCCTTGAAAAACAGATAATTGAGACATATAATAACGAGGACAATAAGCGTTACAATTATAAAACAATGAACATATACTAAACATACACATGATCCGTTGGAGATCTATTCCTACAATAAAGCGTATTTTGATTGCATTCGATTATTATTGAACGGTAGCATATATTCTAAGCTATATTTCTTGTATAACTACGAATAATATGCTGATATTATATAATGCGACTTTGTAAAATATACTCGATATTATTAAATAATATGGTAAAATATTTTGTAAAGAAACGTTGATGAATTTATATATATATATATATATATATATATATATATATATATATCATAATTAAGTCAGTAAAATTTCATGATGTGAAATGGTTTAATATATATATAATTATAATATATATATATATATAATTATAATATATATAATTATAATATATATAATTATAATATATATATATATATATATAATTATAATATATATATATATATAATTATAATATATATATATAACTACTTCATTTACTCACATAAAATTAATATACGAAAGTATAGATTTATGCGTAAGCTTTAAGTATTTACTTCAAAAGTGCTCAATACGTAGGTAGAGCTAGTTAGTAAGTTATAAAATGTATATGGCGATTAATACACTTTATAACTTACTATATATATGTATATATATATATATAAATTATGTATACAGAACATATTTGTAACTTCGTCTCTGAGCTCAATATTGATATAAAATTATAAATATCATTAGCCTTAAAAGTGGGTCTCACCAACACATCTGTGAATTACATTTTCTTCGTAATATAATAATTCTGTACTCTATACTATAGACATTGTTTATGAACAATTAATAGAATTTTGACACAGTTATCAATTATATAAAGTTGCTTTTTCAGTGTGTCCAAACAGAAGTCAGAAACTACACAACCTACAGGGCCATCTTTCCATGATCGGATTCGATTTTGATGAAGTTTAAACACTTAAATTCTACATAAAATGAGGTTCTGCATGGCGCGCCCAAAATATTTTAAGGAAAGAATATACTACATAGCTTCAACTGTTAATAAAACGTTTAGAATAGAATATTATATGTTCTGAACTATGCTGTACTGTCACAAAAAAAACGGAGACTAACCATGGAGAGAAAATAAAAATAAAGAAAGAGGGAGTGCGAATGCTGTAATATTCATTGTGAAATAACTGGTTTCTTGAGAGTGAATATTATGTGTACGAATGGTGTAGTAACTGTATATATTTTCTTGTAGTTGTATCATATTAAAAAGATGTAAAGTATGTCGTACGCTAATCAAAACCAAATTTATAATCTCTGTTGTAGTTTTATTTTAAATAAATAAGGGAACGAGATGGAAATTAGGAGGGAACAAAAGAAAAATGGAATAGAGTGATAGAACTTAAACAGTATCCAATATTATCGTATAGGGAAAATCCAATAGCACTGGTCCTGGATATGACCTTAAACTATAGTCGATGGTGAGGCCCCGCATTGCGGGCCTTAGCGAGTGTGTAGCCACCCTTTAATTGCCATTGATCCGAGGCCCACTCTGACCCGGAGTGGTAGTACCTGTTAGGGTCCCAACTATGGGTTAAATAGAATCTGACTTATATATATATATATATATATATATATATATATATATATATATATATATACTCCATTAAATATCGTTCCTCAAAATAACTAGATTCGGCATTAAATAACCTGAAAAAGGTCGATATTCCGTAAGACAAAAATAACCAACCAACCAACCAATAGCACTAAAGCGATATAGCATCTCGGCATCACTTTCGTTAGGGAAATAAGGCAATTAAAGAAATTCTTCAAAAGAGTTTACAAAGCCCGAATTAAATTATATTGGGGCACTAGGTTTTAGTTAGTTGATTAGTTTTCTAATGCAAATATTATTTATGAAATTTTTTTTGTTTCATTAGTGTAGTCCTTTGAGATATTTGGAGACCATTTGACTATATCGAACAAATATAACCCAAGTAATAGAAATTGTTCGTTTCACGACATGACATGTTTCTATTGAAAGCAATCGACAAAATAATTTGTCGATTGCAGAATATTTTTCATAGGTAAACATAATTTTACGTAATTAAATGTATTAAATTTAAAATGGATTTATCATACAAGATTAGTATTTAATGTTAATGGTTTATATTGTAAAATATATGATAATTTAATTTTAATTCAAATTTTTATGTCCTTAGAATAACATACATCAAAGTAACCTGTTATTATAGAACATTTCTGAAAATGAATAGAAATAGAAGTATATATTTATACTGGCTTATATATTAAGGTAATGATTACGGATTATTATATCGATAATTTTAATCGATATTATACATTTATCCTGTAACCATAATATAGAACAGTTAATAAAACATTATTCATAGTTAATAAACCGAAACAAAAATCATTTCGATATATATTCTTAAAGATTTCTCATGCCAAATTATCATATCGAACTTCTTTATTCATTTAAATTAAGAAATATAAGTTTCGAAATTGACCAAAAAACATATGAATACTTTAATTCGCCACAACCCATTGCATATTGCCATAGAAAAGTAATGACCAGCTCGTAATTTCTTGCTAAATTTATAGGATTTATCCTAAGTAGGGAAGAATACTGCAGGGTGTTTTTCACATTATATTTAACTGTATTAATGTGCTACACTTGGGTTGGAAAACAGTAAGCATTAAAGAAAATTCAAAAGTCAAACAGTCCGAGAAAAGCAGAAAAGTAATCAGCATCTACCAATGTATGAAGAGAAGAGAACGGTTGGCGGGTAAAGTCGAAATTTACATTGGGGATATACACACGCAATATCATATTTCTAGTAAATTTTTTGAAATACTTGTTAAACAAGTAAACAGCTGCAACGCTACGGCTGTAGGCAAATTAATGAATAATTATATAGCTGTTATCGTTATATTTATTATTTTAGGAAAACTGAGGTAATCGTGTTCTCTAGATATTACGTGCACATAAAACATGATTAATATTCATTGTTATTAGGAATATATATTTTTGAATTAGAAAACAAATCATTCATTTTGTTGTAATTTAATGTAAATTAAAATTTACTAATCAAGTCATTCATCACTTACGAAGAAGTCTACCTCCTGTCACCTATTGCCAGTATGCTTTTCGTGATCCTCATACTGATACAATTTTTATCATTCTCCGTTCTGTTAATTTGTACCTTTCGCGGCATCATATTATCTCTTTCCTCCCGCGTTTATTCACAGCATACGGTAATGCATCTAAGTGAAAAACAGTACGTTGTAATAGGCGATAATAATTAATAGGAGACATAACCATACGAATTTATAATTACAGCATTTAACACAAAGCTGAAGAGATAACATATATAAAAGTGCGGAAGGGAGATATTGCGCATACAGAGACGAATTTTGAATCGCATATTTTGATTTATCTGATTTTGATAACTTGCTTTTTAATGAGCTGCGAGGATTTTTGAAATTGTACTCGCACACTTGGTACTGACTTGCCTCTTGGCCAAATAAAGTATTGAGCTTAATTGTGATATACGAAGCATAACATACACATCTTTAATAGAAACTGGTCTGCCAGGGAGTTATCACTTTTTGTTGAATTCGCTATCGCTATAGTTTAGTTTCAAAATTCCAAGCTCTATTGTTATCTTCTATTTCGCGGAGGGTCGGATTATTACTTGTCACACATTTTGTTTTTTAAACAATGTAACTAGGGCTCAACGAGTAATCACACAGTCCACATTCTTTCACGTACCACAATGACTAGCCACAATGAGGAGTCGCATATACGACGAAACAGGTGTGTGTGTGTGTGTGTGTGTGTGTGTGTGTGTGAATAACTATACATGTGTGTGCGTGTGTGTATATAATAATTGTATCGCTGCAGGTTCCTATATGTAAATCCAGTTAAACCGCGTTCATTTTTTTTATCAAATAGTGGTCAATGATTAGCAGTTCGTAATTATGCTATATTTATTCATACAAACATATGTACATATCTGTTTCAGTCCCAATTACTTAAGAGAATAAAGCTCTGAAGAACGTATTACATTTGTATCTCTTTGCTGTTTATGTACTAACTAAACTAGCCGTGACTCGTTGGGTCAGTATCTTATATTAGCAATGGGATTAATGAATGAGCGTGACACTTGTGGCGTAAAGAAAATAGTTTTTTTGTAACATAACAGAAATATTTCTATGAAAGTCTATTAAAATGAAAAAGAATATAGATAGATTTCTATGAGTCGTTCTGTTTATAATTGTTTATGTTTTAAATAAAAACTTACAGCCATTGATTTGTAAGTGGTTTGCAATACGTATAGGTGAATGTTCACTGAACAGATACCAAAACACTTAAAGTTAAATTCAAATTTTGATATATCTTTTTGAAATGAAATTGTTAGTTGAAAGTACAGAATAGTTAAAAACACTCTCTCCATGTTAAGATTAGCTTTTTAAGTAGAAAATGAAAATAAAATGTAACTTTTTATTTAATTTATCTTAAACAAACATTCATGACCCATTGGTTCAAACATTAAATTTATATGTTAATAATAAGGTCATTTTAACTAATTAAGACAATGTGGAAATGAACGATGTAAAAAAAAAGCAGAAAGTATTAACAATTGTTTATTTGGATAATTTAATCGCGAAAAAAAAAACAATTGGGACGATCGTGACAATTTTATTTACGCTGTTATGGGTTTATCTTTATGTACTCATGCGCAACCGGAAGTCGTAAACCCGATGTGTGGTTACAACATCCGTTACAGGGTCATTTGAGTGTTATAATTATATAGATTAATATTTATATATTAATTAAAAATATTAAGTAATTATTATAATCAATTATGAACTGTATGAATATTTATATTATAGTTAAATACTGTTACCATGTCAATCGTTCTAAAACTCAATTGCTTCCAGAACTGGTGGATTTAACCGATGGTTGCTACAATGTTGCCTATGATATCTCATATTGACTTTTGTTAAAATTATACTTCAATAATTATATTCGAGCACTTAATCAGAGGCTGTTACGTTTCAATCACTTTAGATTAAAAAAAGTTGACGTATAGCCGTAATATGATTGGTGCAAGTTATATGTAAAACTATAGTTCTTCATTTTTTTTCTCTCAGGTGCGATACAGTAGGATAGCTGCATAATCACCTGTATAATAAAGTTTAAGAAACACAAAAGAATTGTCTAGGTTTGACTAATGTACGTATGTCATAATTCATATTGATGAATTCATTATTATAAGAGTTTACCATGAATTATTGATTCTAATACCTGCGTGCAATAGTCAGTTGAAAATTTTATTATATAATATAAGTAAAGATTTTATGCTGACATATTTTTTTAATTTATATTCATTTCTTTATTTCGCTTATATAAAAAAAGATTTGGTGAGGTTTGCAAAGGATTACGTGTCCACGTTAATTACCGTATTGCCTAGAACATATGTTACATGTCATAATGAATTGTTCATTAAGTGCGGCTATTTTATATATGGATATCTAAATGTATGCACATGTTTTAGTTTACATAAATAGAGAAATGCATAGCGGAGTAGAATTTTATTGATTGTAAAAAGAGTAGAAAGTAGACATCAAATGTACTTTCAAAAGATGTAACTCGGGTTCCCTTATCTAGTATTGTTATTCTTATCTTACATAAACGATGTTTCAAACAAAAGATAATTCGTTGCCGCCTTCATGGTCGAAATCTATGGAACACTTATCCTTGATTAGGTTTTAGCTATAAAATTGTATTTTGGCCATTACATCAAGTAACTTTATGGATTGTCCGGGACAATTCTGCAATTAAATTCTATTCTAAATCCCGATGATACAGTCACTTTATTTGTTGATCCTGCCCTTATACAACGTATCTATCAACTATAGGTGTGTTTATTTCCTTTCAAGAACTTTAATTTTAAAAGTAAATAATATTTAAGTTAGGCTAGGATCTTTCTGTTAACGTTTCAGCTTTTAAGGCGACTGACATCTTTACAATAGCGCACAGAGGGCAGCGGATAATAGACGGTTTGTAGAATATGATCTTTTAATTAGGAAACTCACTGCTATATCTAATTTTCTTTCTTTCATTCGCGTATCATTATTTAAAAAATGGCAAGTAATATTATATTTTTTATTTCTACGCGAATTAGAATTGATTTTCTCCTTTAATTTTCAAATACGCATTTAAGATGAAAATGAGCTTCAGACGTCACTAATTTCTTTTTTTTTCTTTTAATATAAAGCAATAGTTCATTTAAGCTATCAAGAAAACGAACCGTATGTTACAAAGAAGACAAAAATGAAAATAAAAAAAAGAAATTAGCAATAAAGATTGCTCATAAACAGGCAATAAGATCCGCTTCGGTTAAAAGGTTTGAAATTCCTTTCTTCCTTTGCTGATTCTTTCTGTTCTTTTTTTTCCTTACAATGTTGACTTTTACTTTTCCATTTGTGTTTGTATTTTTTTCGTAGTTTTCCTCCATTGATTTGAGCTCATAAAAAGCTATTTCTTTTTCAAATAAGCTTCTCATTTTGCAAATTAGTTTCGGGACTGATCATTGCTGGCAAAAGAAAATATCAATTTAATTTCTTTGAAATAATGATTTTTCTTTTGAAATAAAAGAAAAAATGCGCATTTTTCTCAATGATATTCTTAAAACGAGTTTCGAAATGCAATTGAAAAATCGATTCTTTAGGCACTTATTTTTATCTGAAGACGGAAGAATTAGCAAAATTTCTTTCAGTATTCGAAACTCTTAATGATTTAAGTAGCAACAATAATAATAATGGAGTGCTCCATATTATTTATCGGTTACCAACTTAAAAGAAATTTCAGCAAATGCTGTTTCAATTTACCTATTAATCCTGAGCCAGGAATCGTTTTTATTAACTCATACATATACTATAATTAAGAAACACAACGTTAGTTATACCTATATTTTTGTGATGGAAATTGATGAAGGCAAACATGAAGCCACTCGAATAAGAACTAAATAAATAAACATGAAGCCACCCAAATATGAACTACATTTATTATAATAAATACAATAAATTCCTATTGAGATTTGGCTTAAAACCACCAAGATTATCGGTAGGAGAAAATTAGTCAGCAGAAAAAAGTGTTCTACATGCTTGTAGTGCTCTAAGAATTATCATACAAAAAGGTAGCACAATATTGACGGAGCCCATTAGAAAAAATACAAGTTACACGAGCTTGAACAAGGAAAACAGAGAATCAAGCAAGAACTCCGAAGAACACATGTCATAATAGTCTTTTTAAAAGACTGAGACTAGCAACATCACCAATTTAAGAGAGTAGGGTTTGCGGGAAAGTATAGGGAGAGAGATGCGACGATAGGTTTTTGCACTTTGTGAAAAACCTTCGAAGGATACAGAGATTCACCAGCAAAAATATGACAACAGTATTCGACACATGGTCTGAGAGTAGATGTATAGTAGGCACCCCCAAAAATGGCCGAAAAATCAAGTTGTTGTTGATTTTTAAAACGATATTACATTTATTAAAATCCATTATTTCTGAGTAACTTTTTTTCTAGAAAGATAAAACCCTGAATTTTATCATATAGAAAGCAGAATAATGTAAAACATTTTCTACTATTTTTAATTAAATTTTAAATATTACATTTTCCCCCAAAGTTAACAATTGACATTTTTTGTCTTGCACAAAAAACATACATAAATATTTAAAAAAAAAAAGAAGCTTTTTGAAATAATTAATTTATTTATTTGTTGTCTAAGTAAAATTTAGGATGATTTTCTATGAGAATATGCAAAAATATTATAAGTACCTGGATTTCAAATAATTCCACTTATTCATATAGGCAACCAGTTACTTCGCGTGGATCAAGACAATGTTTACGTTTGTATTTGATAAAAAGCAAACTATGGAAGACCAAACACGCCCCAAAAAACTTATTTTTCAGTGACGAAAATGTCAATGTATTATTTACGCTGATGCTGGCCAGTACCGGATGGGTGACCATTTGTATGTGTGTGGATGCCAGGCTCTCAAAAATGGGGGGGGGCAATTTAAAGCAGAATAATACAAAAATTATTTCAGCGCATTTGGTCCACCGTAGTCGAAAGGCGGCAAACATTTTCAAACGGGATGAAAATATGATGATATTTTTAACACAAAGGGCACAATATTTATCGAATTTTTGTTTGTATCGATTCTTCAAAGCATGCCCTGTTTCATAATTGTCATGCATTATTCGGCTCGCTAAAAAAAATGTTAAATTATTTATCAAAGATTTTACAATAACTTTTTTCGTATAAATATTAATTTTTTTTTGTTTTGTTTTGCTTAACTTAAATTAATTATTTTACTTAACATATTCACCGAATTTCACACTTAAAAACTCAAAAGCGGGATAATTAAACACAATCGAAGTTCTGATATTCAGACGTCAAAATAAGGTATGCAAGCAAGTTTTTTTTTAAATCTATAATCCTGTCCCTTACAACAACACAATATCTTTTGTTCAGTTTCAGATGATTATTTTAAGCATATTTGGAACCCCCTCAAAACAAGGGGGAGTTGTAAGCAATATATATATATATATATATATATATATATGTATATTGTTTATGAAAAATAAGTAAACTGTTATAAAGTTCATTCTTCTCTTAAAAATCGCTGAAAATTTCGTATTGATTGGATAATTACCTGATTTTTGGTAGATTTTTAAAAAGACGGTCCGTCAAAAAGTACTTACGCCCCCCCCCAGTTCTGGCGGTTTCTAATGTATAGAGTAACAGAATAGAGTTACTTATTCTTTAAATGTATATTCACCATATATGCATGATGTCTGATATATTGTCTCCAGGTTTTTAAAGGACAGCTTACTAAGAGAGGTTCCTTCTGGAATTACCCGCTAAAGAAAGCTTAGAAAAGTTGAAATAAATTTACAACGTTCCCAAGGGAAAAATAGTGTGGGAGCGTATAACTAAGAACTGAACAGCATCTCCGAAAATAACGAAAAATCACTGTTGGAATGATTGATAAGAACGTATCCCCTCCTGTTAAAATTAAAACAAGCTATTTGAAAATATACATTGGCCACTTAAAAGAATCAACTCCATAGAGTTAGTTTAAATTTTCTGTCTGATTTTTATTCGTGTTAAAATAGATACATTAAACACAGAGACGTTCTAAAATCATACTACGATGAGTGTATTTATTACAACCGAGAGATGAGTGACCCACATTTTAAACAGGGAAACAGAGAAAAACAATGCCTAGAAATAAATAAGCTGGAAATAACCAAAAATATCATTTTACGAGTAGAGTCTAGTATCAGTTCTGACTGCTCTTCATATTTTCCTTCGTTGGATAATGATGAAGAACCCCTTCTAGATAGAAACACTTTTTATTTTTGTCCGACTTTGAGGTGCACACTTTTTGTGGAGTTGGATTATTTCAACAGCAAAAACAAATCTTGACTCCTACTCTCCGAGGATGAGCAAATAAGTGTTTTTATAAATAAAAAAAAATGCGTATCAATCTGGATAAAAATATATGTAAAACGTTTTTATTGTGCTCGTCTGAACTCCAATCTCTGATCCCCTCTCGCCAATCTTTCACGAAAAACACCCGTCTAGCTGAATCCACTGTCAAAGGTTTCCCCCACTCTTTATCTGTGCCTAAATCAAAACGCGGATTCCATGAACAAAGCTTCTTTCTTAGAACTGCACGCCTGTGGAACTCTGTTCCGTCTGCCTGCTTCCCACCGGACTACAACTTGGATGTCTTCAAGTCCAACGTTAACAAATTCCTGATGAGCCGCCCCCTTGAGTGAACACTTCATCAAATCTCCACACTATCGTAATGTACTTGCAATAACCCTTATCCCTGAGTGGCTTCCGGGCCTTGATAAGTGGTGATCACTGTGTAAAAAAAAAATTGGCCTGTTTCCGTAGGTCCTGTGTGCGTTAGGGATACTCTGTATTTAATCTGTACTCCTATCTTCCGTTTTTTTGTGTATTGCTATTTAAATTAAAACCTTTTTCTATTTATTTTAAAATAAAATACAACTTTGTTATGTATGGGACCTGGAATTGAATTCATCTGCAAAAGATCTACCTTATTTGCAAATTCTTTTAAACATTCATTTTAATTAATTCCTTATTAGTTTTTTTTCAGTTTTCTTATGGAATAGTCATATTAAGTTAACGTGTAATTAAATTTATGCAACTATTTTACATGATTTATACTTTTTTTTACATATAGTTATGTATGCAAATATATATTTGTTTTAAAAAAAATGCCTTCCAAACTGCCGTCAGTGTTTTCAACTACAAACATAAAACTTAATATATAGAGTATTCGAACGCATGTGAAACGTTACATTTGGATTTTAGCCGGGGGAAATCACGGCAAAAGTTTGAAAAAAAACCCCAAAAAAAACTGGTACTCATGCACTTATTGATACGTGCTGAAATAATAACGTTATTATTTTAAAAAGCCATTCTTAACAGGGGGAGGAGAGGGCGTTTTGTACATATTCTGCAGTTTAACCTTACAATTGAATCATAAAACATATCATAAAACTTTAATTAAATTTGGAAATACGATTTAAAAAATAGCGCGGATCAGTAAATACATTATCACCAAAAAATGGAATTTGCCGGATGAAGATCGAACGAAGGCACTATTAATATGCATGCGTAACATAATAGCTATCGGTTCATCTTTTTATTTTAACCGCATACAAGTCTTTATAGCCCAGGCATTTACATCAAAGAAAATAGTAAATTAAACCTTTAAGTAAGCTAAACCTTTTGGTCTCGTTTCTCAGTGGTAAAGCACGAGTCAGTGTTTTTAGCCTTTTGAATCATTACTATATATTAGACCCAGTATACTATAATAATAAATACGAAATCTGCATTAATCAAAATATCATATTTAAGAGTATTCTATTCTGCCCGGCCTCCCTAGTTTATTTATATAATGGGATTGAAAACATACTTACTAACTTGCGTTTTCGGCATACGTTTGTGTTTATATATGTTTGCGCATTTATTCAGGGTATTGTGATATAATTGACTATATTAGAGTGTAATTCACTGCGATTTATTGACATTAAAATATTAAGATTACCACTTTTTTCTGATATGTTGCTTTTTCATCTACCATCTATAATGTATGAGAGTTGTATATATTAGCGCAATATAAATTCACTTTTGCATTCCTAGTAAGTGAGAAACTATCACCTCATACTCCTTGAAGGATGCAAAAGTCTAAAACATCAAATATACTATTGTTACACGATTAAAAAAACAAGTTAGCATTGCGAATGTAAAATGACACTTAAGAATGTGCCAACATTATCTCAATTAAAAAAAACACACTGAATTTGATCGCGTTATCATTTTGACTTTGCTTATGCAAATAATGTTTTCACATTTCAAACGTTTTTTTCTTAAGTTTACATGAGTAATACAAGAAAAGTTTAATCAAAATAATTAATCATTAAGTAATACTATTACATAATACTATCGGTATATTATTATATAAAATTATAATAACACCTCGTTAATATATATACATATATATGTGTGTGTGTATATATATATATATATATATATATATATATATTTATGTAATATTAAATGAGGTTTTAGAAAAATATTTGCTGTATTCAGAAATGGCTAAACTCCATATTAAGCTCGAACGTCAATCACATCTAGTTTTCGTTGAAAGACAGGTAAAACACAGAAGAAATGTAATAATCCTTCTATTAAAATATAACAACTAGCAGTACCCGTGTACCCGTGTTGCCCGATGGGAGTATGGAAAAGGTAAATCGATAAAGGACTTCCACCGCCGAAAACAAATAAAACTACGGTTGTTATTGAGGGGCATTGCCGACTCTGAAAGCCGACAAGCACAGAGATAGCCCAAATGGAATTATCTGGCTTCCACTGTCGTGCATTTTCTGGTAGTGGCAATTAGCAGAAGGCTAATTGATTGGTGTTGATTGACGTCACTGTTGGTTATTGGCGTTCATTGATGGGCATTAACTGCTTTTGCAACTTAAGTTGTCGGTCTTTAACAGTCGGGCACTGGCATCCACTGGTCGTCCTTGGATATTTGTGATAGAGAATGATGTTTCCCAGTAGTTAGTGCTGGATTACTGCGTTTACTGGCATTTACTGATTGACCTTAGGGTGCTTTCCATTCTCGGCGTAACTTTCATTGAACTGTTCCGAAAAGAAATTAGGGTACTTATTTTCTTTACTGGCTGGTACATTGCTTCTCTTAAAATATCGAGCCTTGCCATCTAGGGACGGGCAAAATCATTCATGATCGTCATTGATTTTTAAGGTAGTTAATGTTATGTAGTAGCCATCATTGTCGTGCACTATTGTTTTTAGGCCACTACTGCGTCCCATGCTATATTTTTGTTTGCAAAAATGTGTTTCAATTAAATATAATATTATACGGCATACAAATAATAATAATAATAATAATAATAATAATAATAATAATAATAATAATAATAATAACAACGCTAGGATAAATATTTGGTGACAGTATCGAATAGTCATAAAAATATTGTCCGTATTCCACAAAGCAAATGTTGAACCAAATAGAACTGTAGTTTTTATTTTAATACCTAACCAAAATTGTATTCAGGAAATATGTTGAAGTTATGAACACAACTAACCCATACTCTTCATATTTTTTTTAAATAAAGAAGAATACGAAACTGTTAGAATAAAATGTTTGTTATATTTTGAAAGTCTATAAAATGTTTGTAATATTTTGAAAGTCTATAACCTGCATGTTACTCGTGCGTAAACATTTCATTTTCATGTTGAAATATGAAAATCCCAAAACCAATGGTGTAAGTAATGAAAACACGTAAACATACCTGCCAGCCATCACTAACAAAAATAGGGACCCTGATTTGCTAAAAGAACATCTTTCTTATTTGCAAAATACTGATAAAAATAAGTAATAGATGCAGTAATATTAATAGTCACGCAATTAATACTACTGATAATAATACTAATTTCAATTGGGGTAATCGCGTAAAAGTCAATGTCGAAACTGTAATGTATGAGTTCGTTTAAATTACACAACAGAAACAGTGAATGTGAAACAAAATATACGAAATAATAATAGAGAAGAAAGTAAAAATATTACGATATCTGTGATTTTAACAGATATATCTAAAAAGCAGATATTAGTATACATGTTAGCACATAACAAAAATGAGAACCAAAAATAACACCGATAGTATTAATAGTAATATACGAAATACAATAACAATAGTAGCAAAAGTAGTAAGATTATTAGCAATTTAAGCGCTTTGTCACAAGAAAATGGAACTGCTGGCTTAACAGCCTGTTTGACGAGGAAAACATATAGAGAAAAAACGTATAATATTCTATATATGTGGCTGCTTCCTGCATGAGACGACTTAGTGAGACCAATAAAAAAAACCCTATGATTTCGAGGTTGTTGTGAGCAGTAAATGTAAAGAGGGGAAACTATTTTCTACTACCTCTATGGGATTACGTAGATATGAGAGTGAGGCAATGAGAGTCCTTTATAATATTTTCAGAATAGAGACGAACGCAGGGTATTTTAGATCTAGAAAACGCTGCAGTGTTAACTTTGATTCGTAAGTGCGATGTATTTGCATAGGTTTTGCCTCTAAGTCCTCATGTTGGTTCGATAGTTATAGGAGAAAAGTGTCATCACTTTATTTTGGATAGATAAATTTATAAAATAATTCTATTAGTATAATGATCGTTTTTGTCACACATAAACACGTATATATATATATATATATATATATGTGTGTGTGTGTGTGTGTATGTGTGTGCCTCAATCTTATTCATGTATTATTACATTTCTAAAAATATTCGTGTGTTATAAAATAACTGCACCGCTCGTGAAGCTCGACAATCAGTTATATATAAGTAAATCGCCATATTTAACAATGTGTAATAATGCACAGTATCGAGTAATAAGCGTATCCAAAATGTGGTTTTAAAATCCAATGCATTTCATTGTTTAAATACTTAAATAAATTATTTATTTTATTTGAATTTAACATTCTTATATAGAATTACTTTACCATTATAAATCTCTTTATTGCAACTAGCATTAAAATAATTGTAGATGTTTTTTTTTGGGTCCACATAATTATTGCATCATTCAATAGTCACAGTTTTATATACAATATATTTCTTAAATTGTATGAACCTACATTATTTTCAAATTAATAATCCATTCGCTAAACCCACTCAAACCACACTTTAAACTATTAGGAAGGCATTCCTAATTCACCTTACATTATGATTTCATGCAATGAATTAGGTTCCCCTGTTTTAAAGAAACAAACAATTTTTAAAAGAGTAGAATGTTAAATTATGTTCACTTTCGGCTCACCATCTCATCTTGATAGAGCTTTTTTTCTAATAACAATATTATTAAAAAATGCAATTCTTAACATAGTGATGAGAGGGCTCATTATTTCTTCTCCATATGCTCATATTAATTTAATTGCCAACACTTTATTTATAAATTCACTTAGAAACAATACAGCAACTGGAAGTTAAGTGAAGATCCAGAATATAACGATAACCAGATGTTGTTTTATTTTAACACAATCATGTTGTGTTATAAAGTATTCGTGTCATTCGCATACCAGATAAATTATTTGAAATAATATAATTTCAATCGCGTATTGGTATTAGTAGTTAAACTTATACGGAGCTAGTTTGTTTAGTAGTTATTGGTAAAAACTTAGCTATTTGTAGTATTATGATAAAATGCCCCCTCGTAAGTAATCCAATGTGCCAAATTTTCACTACTTACGATATTTTCCCATTGACTCTTCACTCTTTAACCCTAATTCTCCAGTGGTCTCTGGACTTGGATAAGTGGTGACTACTATGTTAAAATATATTTCTTGTTATTCTAGGCAATAATGACACTGGAATTGTTAAAGGTTGGGTTTTTCTACTATTTTCCTCCTGCGTATATTTGGTCCGAATCTCATACAGTGAAATCGCAACAGATGCTCATTTAATTCTGATTGCCGAACAGAGAGTCCACGCGTACTACTGTTTTGCCAATATCGGTTAAATGAGGTTTAATTTGACTCCCAATATTTTTATTTCATACACTTTAGCGAGGAATATCGTTCAACTTCAACTGCATTATGGAAAGAGACAAGAGCTTACTCCTTGAGTAGGTTCAATCATCTGACGCCAGCCAGTATATTTCATTACAGTAGTTGACACTGAGAGCATTAACTGGCAATATTCACAAAACCTAGCACGTAAATATCAGAAAACACGCAAATGTGTTTTGACACGTACTTACTGCGGTGTTGGTAGTACTAGGCAACGAATGTTGTCAAGGACAACTGGTCGAAGGAGTTGAAGTCTATAGCAGATCATCCAAGCAAAATTAGATGAAGCATTATTTTATGGATCTCCCAACCAATTTTTCTAATCACCAGAACCACCCAATGCGTTTTACGGCAATATGATTCGATTCATTTATTTCTGAATGTGGCTAATATTGCGCATGACAACTGTTTTTTGTAATTTCAGAGTGTCTTTTCTCGATTATTTTTGTTGCTGTTGGGGTATGTAATTTTGTGGCTAATTTAGCTAGTCCAGCAATAATAATTTTAAAGCTACGATAAACCATATCTGCCTGACAACTTAAACCTTGATGACCATACGTATGACTTTTCTCAGGAGATAGTTGTACGTTGCATAATAGAGAAGATACCATTAAATAATATCGGAAAAAAAACCCTAATATGACTTGGACTTTCAGTTGGCATTTACTAATGAAAAAGAAAGAAACATTAAAAAAACAATAAAAGCCGACACACATACAAGAAGAATACATATAAAATACAGTACAAAATAACAAGTACAAATATAGTTAAAATAACCACTTTTAAAAAAGTTTCACCATAGTTCTTTATTAGTGTAATATTTAGATTTCTTTCTATCGAAACACAGGTCCGATTTTATTCAGTACTATTTTTTAAAATGTACTTGTCTCTTTTTACAAATAATAATGTTTAAATTTTTTGTCAACAACGCTATACGTGTAGTTATCTATAATAGAAATCTCACCTGCCTGTTTAAAATGTATGCAGTATGTATGTATGTCTGCATAAAACTTTCTACAGAGGCGACGGATTTGCACGAGATCAGTATCGTTTTGAAGCTCGGCCCCTTTTTCGTCGATATTTTCGATAGCCATACACTATTTTCGATTAACTAGCATTAATTTAAACCTACATCACTTCCGGTTTCGCGATGGGCGCAACAGCAAAGACGTAACGTTTTTTCGTTTTGGCGTTCTTTACCTCCTTCGCGGTACGGATTCGAGCCTGCCTACCTACTACCATTTTTCTCAACACACACCTTAAAAACTCGGGCAATGCCGGGCATCCAGGCTAGTCTATAATATAAATCTCACCTGTGTGTTTAAATATATGTATGTATGTCTCCCTAAAACTTTCGAAAGAAAGACAGATTTTCACGCGATCAATCTATATTTAACGCAGGACCCTTCGGGCAATAAATATTTAAAAAAAAAATGGCTAAAAACATCCATTCTTTCACCCTCAACCGGACACTTTTCTACAGGGAGGAGTCGCTTTTTTCGCAGATATTTTCGAAAGTTATCCCCTCTTTTCAATTGACTAGCCTCAATTTAAATCTTAACCATTTACGGTTTTACGATTGATGCAACGGCAAAGAATTCACGTTTTTTTTTTTCACGTTCTTTTCATCCTTCGCGGTACGGCCTTTCTGCCTACAGGGTCCAAAAGAGAATCACCAACCTAATAGGTTGCTAACTGTCATCTAAAAATCCACCCCTGTCCCACCGACGAAATGTTGCATCCCTCTGCTGTTTTACAAGTATTTCAATGGGGTATGCTCTGACAAACTACAGTCCCTTGCACCCTTTCGACGAAAATACCCCCGACAAACCCGACAAGCAGCGAAGTGCAACCCCTACTCAGTTGCAATCCCTAGATGTAAGAACGCCTTTTACTCTAATAGCTTCTTCCCCAGAAATGCAGAACTTTGGAATTCTCTTCCAGTTTCCTGCTTCTCCAACTGTAATGACAAGTGTAATGTGTACAGACATCTTGCTGCTAAAGTCCCTACATAGTGCCGCTGCAACTGAGGTTCCTAATAGTAGCCTCCTACATCAAAGTGGTTACGTCCCTTGTTTGAAGTGAAAATATAATGTAATGTAATGTATATACATACATACATATATATATATATATATATATATATATATATATATATATAAACTACTTCATTTACTCACATAAACCTAATATACGAGAGTATAGATTTATGCGTAAACTTTAAGTATTTACTTCAAAAGTGCTTAATACGTAGGTAGAGCTAGTTAGTAATTTATCAAATATATATGGCGATTAAGCTACACTGAATATTCTGCGTTTTATCCACTATAGGATTCGTCAGGCTTATGCGCATAAGCCTGACGAATCCTATAGTGGATGACACGCAGAATATTCAGTGTAGCTTAATCGCCATATATATTTTATAAATTACTATATATATATATATATATATATATATATATATATATATATATATATATATGTACAAATATATTACATAGTAATATATACAAATATGCACATATGTATATATATATATATTTATATATATATATATATATATACAAATATACACATATGTATATATATATATATATATATATATATACAAATATACACATATGTATATATATATATATATATATATATATATATATATATATATATATTGATTTATATCTGGGGCTTCGCAATGTTAAAGAAAATGCTTTATGTAGATCAACAAAGTTAAGCAACAATGAGATTGGTCCTTATTAGATGGGTGACTACTTGGGAATACAGATTGCTTTATGTCAAACCAAAGTTAAGCGACAATCAGCTTGGTCACTATCAGATTGACGACAACTTGGGAATACAAAATGCTTTATGTAGATAACCAAAGTAAAGTAACAATGAGCTTGTTCCTTATTTGATGGGTTACTATTGGGAATACAGAATGCTTTATATCGATCACCAACGTTAAGCGACAATCAGCTTGGTCATTATTAGATTGGTGACTACTTGGGAATACAGAATGTTTTCTGTGGATCACTAACGTTAAGCAACAATGAGCTTGGTCCTTATTAGATGGGTGACTACTTGGAAACACTAAACGCTTTATGTAGATTAACAAAGTTAAGTAACATGGAGCCCGATCATTATCAGATGGGTAACTACTTGGGAAACCCAAATGCTTTATGTTGATCACCAAAGTTAAGCAACACTGAGCTTGGTAATTATAAGATTGGTGACTACTTGGGAACACCAAATGCTTTATATAAATCACTAAAGTTAAGCAACATGGAACCTAGTCATTATCAGATGGGTGACTACTTGGGAACATTAAATGCTCCATGAAGATCACCAAAGTTAAGCAACATGGAGCCTGGTCTTTATTAGTTGGGTAACTACTGGGGAACACATAATGCTTTATGTAGATCACTAAAGTTAAACAACATTGTCTCAGTCATTCTCAGATGGGTTACTACTTGGGAATACGAAATGCTTTATGTAGATCACCAAAGTTAAGTAATATTGTTTGGTCATTATCAGATGGGTTACTACCTGGGAATACCAAATGGTTTATGTTAATCACCAAACTTAAGCAACAATGAACCTGGTCATTATCAGATAGGTAACTACTTGGGAATATTTCATGTATATTTTTAACAATGGGGTGGGGGATATAAAGACAGTCCCGGAAATGGCAGACACCATTTACGAATAAACATCGCTATTGATGGGTGTGTTTGTAATGAAATAAACAGCCTAGACAATATCTAAAAGCCATTATTTTAGTAATATGGAGCGGGCGATAATGACAAATGGTTGTGGAAATTGGTCACATATCCAAGTATTATGAAATATGATGAAATGCGACTTATTAGATTAGTGTATTTGACATACAATGAACGCCTAAACAATGTGTAGAAGTTATTATTTTAGTAAGAAGGGTGCGATAATGTGGAATAAATCATGAAAAATGATTGTCGAAGTTAGTTTCATATTCAAGAATTATGAAAAATTATGAATGTGAGTTATTTGATTGGTGTGTTTGTAATGGAATAAACAGCCCAGATAATGTCTACAAGTTATTATTTTAGTTATAGGGGCGATAATCATTAAAAAAATGATGGTAGAAATTAGTAACATATCCCAGAATTATGCAAAATAATGATATGTGAGTTATTTTATTGGTGTGTGTGTGTAATGAAATAAACAGCGCAGACAATGTATGAAAATATTTATTTTAGTAAGAGCGAGATGATAATGTGGGTTAAATCATGAAAAATTATCGTCAAAATTAGTAACGTATCCAAGAATTATAGGATTCAACGAGGTAGACCCAAATATATACTAGCAGAATACCCGAAGTCATCCAGGATTGAAGAAGATACATGCAAATGTATTCTAGCAGAATACACGGGCGCCTGGGATTGAATGAGATCGATGCAAATATATATTAGCAGAATACCTGGCGTCGTCTGGGCTTGAATGAGATTGATTGCAATATATACTAGCAGAATTCCATGCGTCTCCCAGGATTTAAGGAGATTGATGAAGATATATACTAGTAGAATACCCGGCGTTTCTCTGGATTGAATAAAGTGGGTTAGATAGGTACAGATACAGAATAAACCAATACTTGACGTCGCTCAGGATTGTATAAGATGGCTGCACATATACACTAGCAGAATACCCGGCATTGCTTAAGCTCGGATGAGATAGATGAGAAAATATGCTAGCAATATCCCTGGCGTCGTCCGGGTTTGATGGATATTGATGGAAATATCTATTACCAGAATTCCTGGCGTTGCCCCGGATTGAATGAGATAGATGCAAATTTATACTAGCAGAATAATCAGCGTCAACCTGGATTAAATGACGGTGGTAGAATATAAAGTTTGTACCAGAAATGCCTTAAACAATTTGTGACGTCGATTCCGAATATGGCTTAAACGGTTAACGATCTCAAAATTAGATCAATGCATATATATTGTTGGTTTACTATGAAAGTTTACTAGGCCAGTTTCTGTAGAGGGTGATCTATATTATTTGAAATTTTTATGTTATCATACGAGTATGATGTGATGATGAAGAGGTGGGTAAGAAGAAGCATGATTATATTAATTTTAAGTTCTTCTTTTGAGGGTTGGGCTTATTTTAAGCTCTCTTTTGGGGGCTGGGTTGGAGAGGGTAATGTCCGTTTTGGTGTCAAGAAGTGTGTGAGATTCTTTCACATATGTATTTAAATTACCCGTGTTAGTGTAGGTAAGCTTATTTTAAATGTCTTGTATATTAACGGTCCTTGCAAAGGTAAAATTATTTCATATACATGCTGTAAATTATCTACCCTAAGTAAGATACAATTATTTCATACATCTCGTACCCGCCTAATTCTTTTCTTCGAAATAGCAAATGATACATAGACATTAACAAGTCCTCTCTCCTAAGAATAACAAATATATTCAAAATCAAATTCAATTTTCTCATTGTTTATTCGGTCCCGAGCAACTATGTTCGAAAAAAATTCCGTTTAGAGAATAATTAAGATTATTACATTACTTTTGCATTTTAAACTTTAATGCGAACCATTATACAAAATAATTTTATAAAATCAAAAGGTTCTCAACATTGCAATATATACTATGATGTATTTTAAACAAATTCCACATTCTTTGAAAATTTCTCCAGATACACCGCGATGGATTCTCGATTATAGCAGGCAATTAATCAATTTGATTAAAAAAATCGATTTCAATGACAATAAAAATATGACAGACCAGAACACTTTTTTCCTTATACACTCCCCGCAACATCGGGTCTCCCTGCTACTTTATGTTGATATATATATATATATATATATATATATATATATATATATATATATATATATATATATAGATTAATGTAAATTTTGACTGCATTCCATTATTCAATAAATGATCCATTCTATATCTACCAATATATAGTTTTGTGTCTTCATTTCATACTGTTGTTGTCCTATTATATATATATATATATATATATGTGTGTATATATATATATATATATATATATATATATATATATATATATATATATACTGACACATACACACACACACACATATATATATATTATTTAGAGGTAAACAGTTACATATGGTCGCTACAAATAGCCATCTATTTCAGTCAAATAGACTTCTCCAGGCGACCTGGAACCTCTCGACGCCAAAAAGGAAAAACACCTCAAACCTGGATATATATATATATATATATATATATATATATATATATATATATATATATATATAGTGTGTGTGTATACATATATATATATATGTGTGTGTGTGTGTCCGTTAATTAAGGAAGTAAAAACTATTATACGTTTTTAAAGGATTTTAGAAAGCATATAACAAGTCTGATAATCCAGGCCCTTCATAATTTATTTAAGAAAGAAATTCATCACTGTTTTCATTATGAAACGTTTACGTTGTCTTGTGTTTTTGTTTTCTTTTTTTTTACCTTCATAATTTAAGACATTTTCTTTGTTTTTCTCACTTAAAAAAAAAGAAATTACCGACTGAGACGGTATTTATATCCATGAATATACTAGTGCGTACATTAGCGAAATACGCTTTTCTCTCTTTCTCGATGGAGGATAAACATTAATATCAGATATAGAAATCCATTTCTACCTACAATATTTAGGCAATGTTCCACGTTTTTAAGTTGCCTGTACTTGCATGGATGTTTTCTTCTCATACATATAGTTCACAGAACATTATTCTATTTGCTTTACACAGACCGGTAGAAATAGCAGGATGTCTCGTTTTAATTGTAGAGACTTTGGGATACGGGGCTATAATAGTACGCGAGTATAGAATATCCCTGTATGATAGAGAAGTAACTCTGGTTTATACAATGGCAATATTTGTTTGTGGCTTTGTAGATTCTGTGATAATAGGTTCAGTATTCCTCTCTGTCTGTCTTCATACGGAGAAAGAAAAAAACAGATCTAAATGAGGAAAAAATATTCTTCTTACAAAACAACTCGCTAAATTCGGCTAAAAATAAATCTGTCTAAGCTATAACAGGGTTTTCTTCATTAATCTAAGAACGGACAGATGAAACGTAATATGAGAACAGTACTGGGCTTTATTTCTAGCCAAAAGCTCCGAACTAGTTTGTTGGTAACGCGAGATCAACAGACATTGGCTTTATTTATTGGTAATGATGCACCATTTATCAAGGTTAAAGCCACTTGAGCGGAAACATTAACAACATAAGTGGCAATATCAATATGCCGTTATACTAAACGCTTTTTATTTTTCCTAATTTCCTAGGTTTTGTAATACTCACGCTGATAATGTATTTAATCTATTATACGTGTTTTCCTTGCTTAATTACACATCCCCAAAGCATCTGAACGCCCCTATGTGCTGATTCTTCCATTATAAATCTAAATCAGCACATTCAATTAAAAATATTGACAACTTTTCCTGCATGAATCTTGTATGCCTTTAAGTTATACCTAGTAAGAACGGGCACTACCAAATCATTCTAATTATGAGTAAACAATGAATATTTTGAAGTGATTAGCAAAAAAAAAAAATGGTAGAAGAATCAATTTGTTTTCTTTTCAAACGAATTAAAATCTATTAAAATCTATTAATCTTGAGCAACTTCTTTTCCAGAAACATAAACGCCTGAATTCTATCATAAAGAAAGCAAAATAATATAAAACTTTTCCTACAATTTTATAGAGAATTTAAAATTTAAAATTTTCCAAAAAACAAAAAAAAAACAAATAAAAAACATAATTTTCCAGAATGTTTTCTCGATGGATGACATATTTAATTATTTCTAAAATGTTTTGGAATGAATTATTTTTTTTATCTAAATAAGATTTTCGATAAGTTGCTATAAGCATATGCATAAATATAACCCACCTATCTGAATTTGGATAAGTTGCTATAAGCATATGCATAAATATTATAACACAACTACCCGAATTTAAATAATTCCATCCTTTACGAAATTCTATAGGTTTTGCATGGGAAAATTTAAAAAAATCCAAAGCATAATTATTTTACAGGATTAAATGAAGGTTATTTAATCCTGTAAATTTCCATATTTTTTAAGGCTTGTATTGACGATTGTGAAGAATCTACTTTATAAGGGTTTATATATATATATATATATATATATATATATATATATATATATATATATATATATATATATATATATACATTGCCTACGTAACTCAAAAATTAAGCAACGATGAGGCTTGCTAGTACCAGAGCGGCGGCCATTTTGGGAATGCTAGGCGGCATATGTGTTGGAGACAACTCTTGCATCAAGTATCACGCTTGGTTGTCCTGGCTCAGCTTTCCATCAGAATCAAGTGCTTCTGAACGAAATAGTTTGGTATATGCAAGTATCCACATTTTAAATTAAGTCAAGCCCGAATCACTGCATCATCAGATAGTTTACAGGTCAGTGATGTTTTTATTCACTCCCCAGGAGAACAGAGTAAGGCACAAGATCAGGTTTTAATGTAAGGAATATTAGGCACCCCAAAATGGGGCACTTTAGATACGGACAAAAATATAAATTGCCCCAGTCTAAGAGAGTTCTACTCCATTGAACGAGGACAGAATATGTTAAGTGTAGGATCAGAACAGATAGTACACTCTGATATTAGCTCCAAAACTGGTGATGTTTGTGGTCTACATCGACCACAATGAGTGACATAATCCCCCGTTTCTTCATGTGTGGTCCCTCTAACCTTAAAATATTATTTAATGTAACCAAACGGGCAAATACCCTTCTTTTAAAATAATTTAATTAAATTATATTTTCAAAAACTGTTTAAATACTAGCAATATTATATTATTTTCGCTTTATATCTTTTTTCACCCTTATTTCTATCAAGCATTACATTTTTCCTAGTAAATACTTTTGCCTTCTGATATTTTTGTTTTTATCAACCATAATGATTTTTGATTTGATTAATTGAATGCATTTGTAATTTCATGATTACAACCATTTTCTATTTTGTCACCTGTGAATCATGTACTTGTTCCATAAACAATATAAAACTGTTTTCCCCTAACCCATATAAAATTCGTTTTCCCCAATTTTTGATCGTATAATTTGTGAAAAACACTTTCATGCGAATTTGATGTAATTTTGGAGAAGGAGGAGATAACACGTGTTAGTGATACGAACAACAGTTTGTAAGACTTATGGTCTACTATACCTGAGGAAATTTCATGTAACGACAAATTGCCGAGCGAAATTATCGTATTTCTAGAAAATGCGCAATTATTTATCGTTTTTTTTTCTTTTTAGTGTATATTCAACTTAGCATTTTCTATGACATAGTATATTAAATATATTGGCCTCACTAAAAGAAAATTACTAATTTATTTTTCACAGATTAAAAAGTAATGTTTATTCTTAAAATAATGAAAATATATTATTATTTTAGCTAATCTGAAAGATAATAATTATTATTTACTTAGACTTATTAAACACTTAAAATTCCCAGGAAATGAAATATTAAACACATTGAAAATTGGGATTTTACATCTTAAAATCTGATACGTGCAAAAGTGTTTTTGTTGTTTTATGTTCACTCTTCATCCTTCCCACAATGCAATATATTTTGGTCAGTTTCAGCTGGATATTTTTAGCATATTTGGAACCAAAAATATAGAGGGAGGGCTTGTAGGTAGACAAATATATAAATGTGGATTCTTAATAATACGTACACCGTTATAAAGTTCATTATTCACGTAACAATTGGTTAAAAGTTTGCATTGATTGGATAATTACTTGATTTTTGGTAGGTTTTCAAAGAGAGACTCTGTAAAAAATATTACTCCTTCCTTCCGTTTTGGCCGAGCCTTGATTAGGAGAAGACTTAACACGATACTCGGAATAATCTGAGAAGAATTTACCCCGTTTTTAGAAAAGGAAATGTACGATACGAAATCAAACCGCATTAGATTGTACGAAGCCAATTGTCCAGAATACTTCAGATACTTACATTCACCACTGCTCTCAATCCGGCGTTCAACTACATATGTATGGTTAGCAAGCTATAAAAGATGTATGAAATAAGTTTGTTTTGTGAAAATGCAAAACAGATGACAAAGAAAGGCACACGATTTTTAATAGCATTGAACTGCTCACTAGTAAATGACAACATGGTTGCCTTCAAATATAATAAAAACTATTTATGAAATTATATCACAAATAACCAAATGTTGCTTATACGATTCATTAGTTTCAGTCGTTTTTTTTAAAATAAGATTTTATCATTAATTAAAAAAATCATTCACCATTTAAATTTTTGTAATGAAGTGTCTTTGGTATTGATAAGTAGTGCTTTATTACCCCCCCCAAAAAAAAACAATAAATAAAGACACTTTGTGTTAGTCTCGTCATTACTGGGTGGAAAATCGTTTAAAAACAGTGAGTTGTAAATGACACTCGCCATGAGATGATACGTTCTATGCTTACTACAAGAAAAAAATCTTCACAGGAATAATTTTCTCTACCCAATTATTACTAATGAAATTAGAGAAATCTACCCACAATCTAAAAAAAATACACGATTTAGTTTGAAATTTTTTACAATTTCTGGAATTTTAACAAAGATTCGCCTATAAGTGCCTCTAATTTGAAAAAAAACGTACTTGATAATTTCTTCTGCAAAGCGTTATGAATATAAATGTGATCTGTAAAATTCATAGATTTTGTTTTCCTCGATATGACACTCCGATTAACCCGACATGCAGCAAAATCCCGCCCATCACTTTTTGAATCCTTGGACACCGAAAAATATTCTACTCTAATAGTTTCCTTCCTCGTATTATTAAACTCCTAACTTACCTCTCTGTTCCCTGCCTTCTTAATTGTACTGGTATGCAGAAGTGTAAATGTAATGTGAACATACAGTGCCCTTCTGAACACATGACCCCAAATAGTAGCTCTTTGCAACTTAGGTGATGATATGTCTTGTTTAGGACAAAAATGTATTAAATAAACCAACCGAGGTGAGAATAGTCGGAATAAGTAAAATAATACAGAGCATACATAATGTTGTTTTTTTTTTTTAAAAAAGCAAAAATGCTTTTTTCTAAATAAATAAATAAAACAGGATTAGAAAATAGATAATGTGGTTCATTTTTTGTCAATAAAGCATTGGAATCGACCACGTTCTTCGTCTCTCTCTTTCTCTGATATTTTCCGTTTTCGACTTGTTTTCCCGTATCTCATATGCTTTTTCTCTCACACACATACCCTTTCCGTCATCGAGCGAATCATGATAGCCTTTTAATTGCTTGCTATAGATTTTCTAATTGCGCAATATCCTAAAGGCTCGGCTTGCAACAAACACAAAATTCAACACATAATTAACAACAAAAAAAACATCTCCCTTTTAAGAAAGTTCTCCATTTACACACAATCGATGCGATACATGGCAATTTGATTTTCATTGTCTTAATCTGTCGCTGTGCAAATTGTGCATTTAGACTCAATAATTAAACTTGTCAGGGGTGGGGTTACTAATGGATCTTTTGAACCGTGTGATTAGGTGCCCACTCCGCTCTTGTCTTCGTTTGTTTTACTGAACTGTGTATATATATATATATATATATATATATATATATATATATATATATATATATATATATATATATATATATACATACATACAAATGTACATATTTGCTCTCGTATTTTTATTTCATAATGTTTATTGCTTTGCGTTATTATATACGACACAATCACGTTGAATACGGCACAATCATGTTGAATACGGTACAATCACATTGACACACCGGTTCTCGATAGACCACCGAAGTTAAGCAACGTGGAGCCTGCTCAGTATCAGATGGTTGACCATTTGGGAAGCGAGGCGCTGTATGTACCGCAAGGTTGTGAGACTGGCGCGGTTTATCCTTCACTCGAGGGTAGATAGGGAAGCCGTGGTAAGTACCCCATCTAGTGATGACGTCACGATAAAAATACCTGGCGAAGCATCAAGTATTCAGCCACTGACAAAATTTTAATTACACTACAAACTCCTGTAGTGAGTTCACTCTCGGCTACGGTCGCTCTGGACGGATGGATGCGTTATTGTATATCGGAATGATTGAAGGGTAATTTATAATATTCGCGGCCATGAAAGAACACGGGAAACTGTTTATGATAAATTTCCTGTCGATGTTTTTTTTTAATATTGATCTATATAATTATTAATAAATATTGTTATATATAATTATTAATAAATTTATCTATATAATTATAAATACATATTGATCTATATAATTATTGATAAATATTGTTCAATGTAGAATGTTTTTGGTATAAAATTTCAAGTTTATTAGTTAGAAAAACACGCGTAAGTTTTAATCTGTCGGCCATTTAGTTTTGCATGGCATTTTCTTATAACATTTACATGTTCCAGACATTCTTTTCTCAATTAAATTTCAAAATACTCACTACATTATTAATCGGCAGGAATCTTCATAATAATAACAATACATAATGAAACTACAACAGAACCCATTTTCAATGTCTAAGAGATTTTCTCACAGGTTTCATTTGCCGATATACTTATAAATTACATAATTAGCAATGTAGTTAAAACGTAGCGATGTTTCTGTTTTTAGATTTCGATTAGAAGCGTTTCGTTATAATTGGGGTAAATGTTTTAAAGAGAGGTAATTACTCTCCATCGCACGGCAGAATGATGTGACGTTATAGGTCTGGAAAACGGTTGCTCTCTGAGAGTGAGGAAGAAAAGCTTGAGAGAGGTGACCTCTTACGATCGGTGTGCCTTCCTGTGAACATTTATAAACTATGGGCCTAAAGCAGCTAAAAACGTCGGATTTATTTTAATTTATCCTCGACGTGGGGCGACAGACGTTTAAAAGTTTAATATTTACATAAAAAAATTTAGTGTAAATGTTTGCTAATTATGAATATTATAACACTCTTTTAAAGTGACTGACAATTATCATATACAACATTATTAGTTTCAGTAATCGGTCATGTTTTTTAGCAAGCAGTTACGCCTCCATCATTTGGTGTAATTTATTATCATACTACGCTGAATTTAGTTCAAGCATTTTGCTAACATTTGTTGTTCAAGTGTGCTGTAGCGAGAGGAGCTATTCCTCTATCTGTATGTCTGTGTTTTATACACAACGTGCCAATCGCTCTGATGTATTCTGTGAGGTATCTCTCTCTCTCTCTTTTAAATGAAGATTCTTCTTTCTTTCTTGTTTTTACACGGTGGTCACCACTTATCAAGGCCCGGAAGCCACTCAGGGATAAGGGTTATTGCAAGTACAGTACGTTAGTGTGGAGATTTAATGAAGTGTTCATTTAAGGAGGCGGTTCATCAGGAATTTGTTTACGTTGGAGTTGAAGACATCCAGGTTGTAGTCAGGTGGGAAGCAGGCAGACGGAACAGAGTTCCACATGCGTGCAGTTCTAAGAAATAAGCTTTGTTCATAGAATCTACGTTTTGATTTAGGCACAGATAGAGAGTGGGGAAAATTTTTCACAGTGGATTCAGCTAGACTGGTGTTTTTCGTGAAAGATTGGCGAGGTGGACCAGAGATTGGAGTTCAGACGAGCACCTGCCATGGAAATAACGATTCTTGATGAATCAATATTGGCATCCGAGAAAACAGGAAATTAATTATGAGAAAGATTTGTTACTGGTGTAAAATCATGCAAAGATGACCTGGCTAGTTTCTGTAATTTCTGATCTGTTTACTTTTACTGGTTTGCGATGTATAACCAAATTATCTTACATAATAATGCATGGTATAATACACGTTGTAACTTAATTATGTTTCTATTTTAATTTGCTATAATTATTGTCCAGATGGGTCTAAATCTGAAGTTTAATTACAGATTGAGCCTGCTCTAAAGACATTAGTTGACAATTTCTTACTTACAGTAATTATTTTCATACCGCACTCATTTGTATGCAGATTGTACACTATCGCCTTTGCCATCCTCTTTGTATTTTTTATGTATAACTTGAAATATCACTTTTATTCTGATTCAGCCAACTTAACCAGAAGTAAATACGGTATTCATAAGCTACTTCGTGTATATTAAACTGTAATCTGGGTTTGAGTTATATAATACAAAGCGAGTGTATGTATATATAAGGTATATAAAAGCGAACGGACCAAAATGTATGCATGTTAGGATGCGCCTTCAATAAGTTTCCAGGCTTTTTTCGTATATATACTTTTATTGAAATACACACATGAAATCCTAGTCCTCTTGAAAGTAATATCCTCCGACTGCAATGCATTTGCTGAACCGTTCCACCAATTTTGAAAGATCACATAGAAATTCTCTTGTGTGAGTTGATCCAAAGTCTCTTCCACTTCTTCAATTGTCTCATGAATATAGCCTCTAAGGTTTTCTTTGAGCTTAGTGAATAATCAAACTGTACTTTATTTCATACCGCGCTCATTTGTATAGAGTTTGTATTACTTTCTTCTTTGCCGTCTTCTGTGCTTTTATTGTAATATATAACTTGCTTAGACAATCACTTTTGTTCTGATTCGAACAACCTTACCAGAAGTAAATGCGTGATATATGTATATATATATATATATATATATTTATATATATTTATATATATATATATATATATATATATATATTATATATTATATATGTGTATATATATATATGTATATATATGTATATATAGCGTATATATATATATATATATATATATTTTTTTTTTTTTCATATAGATTAAATTTTGTATCATAGATTAGCATAGAGATCAAGAAATTTTGCAGGAAAATCATATTTCAGAATATTGTTAATTATTAATGTATTAATGTGTTAACAAATTTAAAAAAAAACATACATTTTTATAGTGTTTATGTCCATGTAAGTACACTTATCCTATACCGATAAACAATTACCGACAATTTATTATTACATTTTTGTGATCATCAAAGTCATAACAAATACGGGTGTCTGTGTGCAATCGAATATTATAGAAATACTTCCATCATCGTATGAATAAATTGTGAAAGTGTAAAAATTTAAAACATAAAATCTAAATTCCTAGAAACTATTTTCAGTTTTATGACGTGCAAACTCTTACCTCTTCATATATCAGAGCAGAAAATAAAAGAAAGCAATTCGGTGATTAGACTGTTACCATTTTGCAAGTAAGCATTTCAGAATAGTTCCCATAGAATTGATATTTAATTCTAAATAAAAATAAATATTTATTACTCTTTGGAATAGTTTACCAGTCCTAACCTACTACTTTTTTTTTATATTTAAAAGAAATATAACTTTCGCATTTTTTTCATTTGTTAATTATGTTAATAAATTTACAAACGTATATACATTTTATAAACAAATATACACCTTATATAAAAAAAATTATATAAGTTGTTTAACACAAGATGAATTAACCTATCTCTAGCGATGAATCCAGGCAGATTAGAAAGGTTGGTGTTAGGGGCGAAATATTTTTATTTTCTATATATCTATAAAAGAGAAAGTGTATGTCTGTGTGTGTGTATCTATGTGTGTAAATTTCCCTACGTAATAACTCCGTCTATTTAAGAGCTACAGACTCTAAATTTGATATACAGGGTACTGATATTTGGGAACATCGATATCATCAGTTTTCGGCCAGAAATGTGGTTATTAAGGGGTCAAAGTTCAACGATTTGACCTTTACGAACTCTACTAAACCCCTGCGACAATTTTCGGTCTAAATACTTGAACTTTCAGATATAGGTTCATTGAATAGGAATCTAACTTAATAACTTTATTTGAATCCAACACAATAAATTTAAAGTGGTTATAATAGGGGTCAAAGTTAAAAACAATTGACCACTATTTCTTTTTTCTTTTTTTTACTCAAAATACGTCTCATATTTACCCAGACAACGCCGGACACCCATGCTAGTATTTCGATATTCTTCTGTTAGAGCTTTTTTTTTATTTGGTTACTTGATAGTTATAAAATACTTTTAATATATTTGTCCCGGTATTAAAGGAGTCACGGTTAATAAAGGGCTGTAATTATATATATATATATATATATATATATATATATATATATATATATATATATATATATATATATATATATCTTCATATATGTGTGTATATATATGTATATATATGTATATATGTGTATGTATATACATACATATGACTATATATGTGTATATATATGTATATATGTGTATGTATATGTATATATATGACTATATATGTGCATATATATTATATGTATATATATGTATATATATATGTATGCATATATGTGTATATATAGCATATATATATGTGTATGTATATGTATATATATATGACTATATATGTGCATATATATTATATGTATATATATGTATATATATGTATGCATATATGCGTATGTGTAGCATATATATATATATGTGTATGTATATGTATATATATATATATTACTATATATGTGCATATATATATTATATGTATATATGTATATATATGCATGCATATATGTGTATATATAGCATATATACATATATATATATATATATATATAGCGTATTGTCTACTTATATAATCTTGGTCTGCTTATATATGTACATATATATATACACACATATATATATATATAACGTCTTTGTTTGCTTATATATATATATATATGCATATATATAGCACCCTTGTCTACTTATATATATGGCATCTTTGTCCGCTTATATATATATATATATATATATATATATATATATATATATATATATGGAATCTCTGTTTATATATATAACATCTTTGTCAGCTTATATACACTTGTGCCCGATATTATTCATACCCCCCCTTGAAAATTGAGTTTATTAGGTGTAACTTTGTAAGAATTTATTGTTTACGTCCATATTGATACATATTCTTAATAAACCTCTTCTGGTCATTTTCGTCATTTTAGAATCTCGGGATACTTGTAATAAAAGAAATATACAGCTATTTATAAAATCTGCAATGTTCAAAAATAATCATACCGCCTTATTTTTTCAGTATTAATCGAGTTTCTGACTGTTTGTTTCTTGTTTGATTCTTATTTTGAATGCTTTTATACAACCTTTGATTAATTTCATTTCGTTTTTTGCATTTTTCAGAAATTAAAATGATATCAACTGAAAACCAATAAAAGAATAAAAATTATTAGAATTGGGAAGAAAAAAGAGTTTAGTAATGATCTTAGGACTAAAATTGTGAATTCACATAAGGATGGTTTAGGTTACAAGTCAATTTCCAAGAAATTTGAGGTCCCTACAGCAACAGTACAGAGCATCATCAAAAAATTCCAGAGCCACCACACAACAAACAACTTGATTTGTAGAGGAAGGAAAAGGAAACTGCCTGCTAGAGCCACCAGGAACATTGTAAGAAGTGTTAATGCAAATCAAACCACCACTACTAAGGACATTTTAGAAAATCTGGAGTCTTCTGGCATAAAAATATCAAGGCAAACATTGCAAAGGACTTTGCATGAAAATGGTCTGAAAGGAAGAAGACCACGAAGGACTCCACTGCACACCGGAAAACACCTTGCAGCACGTCTAAAGTTTGCTAGGGCCCATGTGAATTCTCCAGAGTCCGTTTTCTCAAGTATTTTGTGGACTGACGAAACAAAAATTGAATTGTTTGGCCATATGGATGCTTCTTACGTTTGGAGGAAGAAAGGAGAAGCTTACAACCCAAAGAACACCATACCCACGGTGAAACATGGTGGTGGTAGCCTAATGTTTTGGGGCTCCTTTTCGGCTAGTGGTCCAGGTAGTTTGATCAAGATAGATGGAACCATGTAGAAGGAGCAATATTTGGAGATACTCCAGAAAAACATTAGACAGGATGCGGCGAAGCTCCATTTAGGACTAAACTGGGTCCTTCAACAGGATTATGATCCAAAACATACTGCCAAAATAGTCAAGAAATGGTTTGAGGATAATCAAATTAATGTTTTGGAATGGCCTAGCCAGAGTCCCGACCTGAACCCTATCGAAAACCTCTGGCACATATTGAAAACTGAGGTTAAAAAGCGGAAACCTAGAAATTTGAGGGATTTGGAGTACTACTGCATTGAAGAATGGTCAGAAATCAGTGTTGATGCTTGTAAAAACCTTGTTGATAAATATCCAAAACGGTTACAGCCAGTTATTAAGAATAAAGGGCATGCTATTGACTATTAGTAAGAGAGGTATGAATAATTTTGAACTAGTGCCATTATTGTTTTTCTTTGTATAATGTTTCAAACTTGCATTATTTATTTATTTGTTGAGTTAAAATTAAATGCTTATGCTTGATTTATTGTTTGAAATCCCTTTAAGATTGTCTACCTTCTGGTTTGAGCAATATTCTTATAGACATCTCAAAGATCCGAGGGGTATGAATAATATCGGGCACAAGTGTATATAGCATATTTGCCAGCTGATATATGTATATATATACATATATATATACATATATATATACATATATATATATATATATATATATATATATATATATATATATATATATATATAATCATGTTAGCCCGGCGTTGCCCGGGTTTTTTTAGGTACGTGTTGGGCAAAAATAAAGGTGATGGTAGGAAAGCATGCTCGAACCCGTACCGCAAATGAGGAAAAGAAGGAATAATACCCTGACATATTTACTGTTTCGACCACTGCAACACTGGAAGTGGCGTACATTTGAATTAAGGCTAGACAATTCAAATGAAGAGGAAGAATTTTGAAAATGTCGGCGGAAAAAGCGAACCTCCTGTTGAAGATTACGATATTAATGTTTTTAGCCAATTTTTCGATATTTGTCGTCTGAAAGGTCGAACGTAAAAAACGAGACTGATCTATTAAACATTCATCACCTCTGTTATAAGTTTTAAGCAGACACGCAAACATACATACATACATATATATATATTAGTAACTCAAATCTTCGACCCAAATTTCGAGTTATTGTGTAGGGAAATGTACATAGACACACAGACACGTTCACTTCTATACATATACTAGCGTTTCAGGCCGACGTTGCCCTGGTTTTTCGAGGTGTATGTTGAGCAATAAAAAAAGTGGTAGTAGGAAGGTAGGCTCGAACCCGTACCGCGAGGGAGGAATATATATATATATATATATATATATATATATATATATATAGAGAGAGAGAGAGAGAGAGAGAGAGAGATTATCTGCTTTCTTATATATATATATATATATATATATATATATATATATATATATATATATATATATGAAAAAAGTTTTTTAATTTTTTTTCATAATATTATTATTTTGTATTCCTGCACGTCACCAATTAAAAACGAATAAATAAAAGTTATAAGCTTTTATACTTTTCGCATTCTTTTTTATTCATATATATATATATATATATATATATATATATATATATATATATATATATATATGCTTGCCTGATTATATATATATATATATATGCTTGCCTGATTATATATACATGCATATATGCATATATATATATATATATATATATATATATATATATATATATATATATATATGCTTGCCTGATTATATATATATATATATATGCATATATATATATATATATATATATATATGCTTGCCTGATTATACATATATGCATATATATATGCATATATATGCATATATATATATGTATATATATATATATATATATATATATATATATATATATATATATATATATATATATATATATATACAGTATCATTTTCTGCTTGCTCAGGCGAAGGAATACTATAGAAATTTGGTCGTAACCCAACAATCGATGTATTTTTATAGACCCGATTCTTAAAATGCAAGTCATTTTAACCCCGAAACTTCAGACAACCAATTTTTTTTTTATTTCTCATTAACATGTATTCCTGTTGCGCCATTTTTTCTGGTAGTACACGTTCTTTTTCAATGGCTACATTTTTCTGCCTTTCCAACAGAATGCTTTTATAGCTTAACGACTCCTTTTCATGCGAACACTTGCCTGTCATATCTTCTCCCCGTGAGCCCAAAATGAAATGTTTCACTCGTTTTTCATGAACACAATAAAATTATTATAATTGTACATAATAATAATATAGACTAGACCCCGCCAAAAAATGGCCGAAAAATCAAGTTGTTGTTTTTAAAACGATATTACATTTATTATAATCCATTATTTCTGAGTAACTTTCTTTTTCCAGAAAGATAAAACCCTGAATTTTATCATATAAAAAGCAGAATAGTGTAAAACTTTTTCTAATATTTTTAATTAGATTTTAAATTTTTAAATTTCCCCAAAAGTTAACAATTGATATTTTTTGTCTTGCACAAAAAAAACGTATATAAATAGTTAAAAAAATGTTTTTGAAATAATTATTTTGTTTATTTCTTGTGTAACTAAGATTTAGGGTGATTTTCCAGGAGAATATGCAAAAATATTATGATATAAGTTCCTGGATTTCAAATAATTCCACTTATTCATATAGGCAACCAGTTACATTGCGTCGATTCGATAAAATGTTTACATTTGTACTTGATAAAAAGAAAACTACCGAAGACCAAACAGGCCCCAAAAAAATAACAACAACTTATTTTTCAGTGACAAAAATTTCAATGTCTTATTAACGCTGAGGCTAGCCAGTAACAGATGGGTGACCATTTGTATTAGTATGGTTTTATATGTGTACGTATGTGGGGGTCAGTCTTCCCAAAATGGGGAGGGGCAATTTAAAGTCGAATAAAAAAAAATATTTCAGCGCGTTTGGTCCACCGTAGTCGAAAGGCGGCAAACGTTTTCAAACGGAGTCGAAAAAATGATGATATTTTTAATTCAAAGGACACAATATTTATCGATTTTTTGTATCGTTTCTTCAAAACAATCCCTGTTTAATAATGGTCATGCATTATTCGGCTCGCTAAAAAAAATTGTTAATTTATTTATCAAAGGTTTTAAAATGGCTTTTTTTTGTATAAATATTAAAAAAAAAAATTAGTTTTGCTGAATTTGAATAAATTATTTTACTTAATATATTCACTGAATTTCTCACTTCAAAACTCAAAAGCTGAATAATTCAACACAATCGAATTTCTGATATTCCGAAATCAAAATAAGGTATGCAAATAAGTTTTTTATCTATAATCCTGTCCCTTACAACAAGACAATGTTTTGTTCAGTTTCAGATTATTATTTTTAGCATATTTGGAACCCCCTCAAAAAAGGGGGGGTTGTAAGGGAAATATATATATATATATATATCGTTTATGAAAAATAAGTACACTGTTATAAGGTTCATTCTTCTCTGAATAATCTCTGAAAATTCGTATTGATTGGATAATTGCCTGATATTTGGTAGATTTTTAAAAAGACGGTCCGTCAAAAAGTACTTACCTCCCCCCCCCAGTTTTGGCGGAGCCTAATATAGACGCTTATATTGTATTGTACCTAAATTTGTAAGATGACTCGCTTAAATGAAATGTAACAGTTTATGAAATTTTTGATGATATATAAGTAAATTAAATTCTAGTAGTAGTCATTACCTATTTGTTGGAACACATAGTTTTATAATGTAATCATGAAATAATAAAAAAAAACAAATTTCTTTAATTAACCATGGGGGTTTCTACCTGGAACACCAGTTTTCAGTAATGTTTGTTCTGAGCAGGGTCGAGTTCTTTGTGCTGTCTTTTGATGCGAAAAATTTCCATGCGTAAATCCGGTATAATATACGAGACTTATGATCATGAATGTTAATTGAATGCACCTGTTTTCAAGTAATAAAAAAACTACCTTCTGATAAGACGTTTGGTATCATCAAACAACTGCGAAGTCTGTGCGCATATCCTTACCACATAACTAGATAAGATTTTGTGCACACTGGCGCGCACGTGTTATGATGGGTAAGAACGTTGCATTTAACAGAATGGTGCGTGCAAGTTTTACTAAGCGATTGACATACTATTTAATTTTACTTTGAAAATATCGATATGAAAACTGGTTTTACAAATTGATAAATGAACAACAAATGTTTTAATTTGTGAAATACGGGCCAAATATCAAATGACTGACGCTTTTTGACGTTATAATGATAATTAAAATGTAAGATATGTTCGGATAATATACTTAATATTTAAGCATTCAGCAAATGAATTAGAAATCCTTCCATACAGAGGATATTTTTAGCTTTGTCCTAATCCAGAGTACCGATTTATGATGAGGCTTGATTTCCTACATTAAAAATATTACATTGTTTCATGTCATCTCATGCAAGGTCATTGGCATGGCATAATTAAAATACTAGACACCACCCCTGCTGTATATTATCTGATTGAAATCGGAGGAAAATATCATTAATTTATTAAAACCTAGCGACACAAAATTAGTAACATTACCTGTGACATCAGTAACAATATTTTAAATATTTAACACCATGCAATTATGTCAAGTGCTGTTAATTCTGGTGTCGCTGTCTAGCGGTGATCACCACTTTTTTGGAAACAATGCGGAACCATTCTTTTGGCATCTAACTCGCTTATTTCAATCAACCATTTTGCTAGACTTCTTTCGTTAATTGAACATAGTTCGGCGAAGAATTAAAAACGTCCATGATACTTATAAAATCGTCATCAATTATTTTTTGATTTTGCCATAAAAAAATCACAATATCTTTTTATTGTTAAAAATGTATCATTAAGCAGTGAACTTTGTTTTATAACCACATTGCTATATATATATATATATATATATATATATATATATATATATATATATATATATTCTGATAGATATTATTAAATAGCATCGGATGTTTTTGTATAATGATCTTTTTTGTAATTTTTCCATTTTTCGAATAGTCATACTTATGTCTCCGCCGAATTTGTGAGCAAAGATCTGTTATAGTTTTCGTCAATCTGGTTTTTTTTACAAGTATTTTAATTGATTTTCCTCACTCGTTTTCAGACTGTTTTTGATTACTGTTACGTTCAAAATCTGGATGATTTAATATGCTTCAGTTCAAATTACATTTAATTTACTTGAAATAATGAAGCGTCTCGTGTGTTAAAAATCGGTGTTTACGAGTTAAAAACGTGGCTAAAATAAATGTACAATGGATCTAAAGTGGGATTTAAAAAATAGTATCGAATGTTCATTTTTTTAACAAATATATTAATGTATAAATTTAAATTACACTATACATATATATATATATATATATATGTATATACATATATATACATATGTAATTATATGTGCATATATATATGTATATACATATATATGCATACAGATATGTAATTATATGTGCATATATATGTATGTATATATATATATATATATATATATATATATATAGTGTTATAATGGAATAAATCTAGAGGAAATCCGGGTATGAGAGCTCAATGTGGTAAACAGAGCAATAATACTTTAGATGCTTGAAAATACCATAAGGTTGAAATAAATTATTGCATCGACAATTATGTAATTTCCGTGTTATAATTTTTATATTATATATTATATATATATATATATATATATATATATATATATATATATATATATATTCAGGCAGACATTCTTACAAACAACAGACAGCTTCTGTTTATTAATAACCTTTTTAGATTTATTATTTATTTCGTATTATCTTTTTGTATATACATCGAACGTATAGATGTATGGTCCAAGCATATTTTTTCTTCTAAAAGTGCCCGCGGTTTGAATTTTTGGTGAAGTCACCTTCATGTCTTAAGAAATGTGTGTTAGTTTCGGTAGAGAATTATATGAAAATTTATTCAAATATTAGTTGGGGTGCGAGTGAATTGTGACTACTGACAGCGGTGGGGGCGTTGGTTTTTAGGGGAACATAAGGATACCATATCTGTTCTATGGTTGCTATGGGGAAGGAGGAGTAGTTATCCGAAGCATTTGAGCGCATTAGTTCTATTCTGAAATGTGAACTTATTCAGGCTAGGTTTTTGCGTTTTGATATAAGTTTCAAGGATTTTAAGTTTTTTCGTGGTGTTGCATTTCGGTTTTGTTAATAAGAATTTCTCTTAAATTTGAAGGGGGCTGTGATGTTTTTATGCACATTTTGGAATATAGCATGGCAAGTGAAGCAGCGTGATAATGTAGCATTCCAACGTAACTATTAGTTGCATCGTTGTTAAACGAGTTACATTCTCCCAAGTGGCCTCTGAACTGATAGATGATGTTGGTCCGTTCTAGTAGTTTAAGCAGAGGGAAGGGATTACTTTTAATAACTAAGTTCTGAGTTAAAAATTTTTGTATAGTAAATGATGGATCCAATGTTTTCGTTGTCTACAGAGGAGAAGTATCTATTGAGGATGTTTTGTTCTAGAGATTTCTTGTAACTTAAAAACCCTATTTATTTGATTACAATAGAAAAGGTGTTAGGGTTATAGTGTTGTGGGTGTTAATGTTAGTCGGAGTGTTGTTTAACTTGAAGGGTCTATGGTTGCTTGTAACTAGATGACCGAAACATGCTCATGAACGTGGAGCTACATATGGTTCATGCAAAACAAACAAAGAGATTTATTGTCCTACTTCTGTATTAGGACTTTTGTATAGACTTCTTTAAACTTCATTGGTTATTTTACACAAAAAAACATACTAACCTTGTATAATATATATATATATATATATATATATATATATATATATATATATATATAATCAGGCGGCAAAAAGAACGGTTACACTTGTAATATTTTGAAAAAAGTGCAAATCTAAGCTAAATTTAATGCAACTGTTTACACAAACTGTACCTCATTTGATTCACCTTTTATTCTTCTATAATTGTACCTGTTCATATTTTACTTTTAATTGAAATATTCTAGTGTTTACGTCAATTAAAAACAAATAACTTCAAATTGAGGAGGCAAAAATAAAATGCGCACAATGTAAAATTGCTATTAAATGTAAGTTTAGGACATTAATGCAACACAAATACAACAGGAACACAATGAACTAGTTAATATTTAGTAGCATAGCCCTGCAATTTGACAGTCTGCAATCTTTTGGGAATTCCTTGAATTAGACTGCAGCAATACTCCGGGGAAAAGGCTTTCCACTTTTCTTTAATTTTGTCCAAAGTTCTTCCAAATTTGAAATATTATCATTGTGTAGGTGTTGCTTGACGTACTGTTATACGTTTTCGATAGGATAGAGGTCTGGGATTATTCAGACCAATCCAAACACGGAATATAATGCTCTTTCAGGAACCTCTTGATATTGCTAGCTGTGTGAATGGAAGCATATCCTGCATAAAGATGGAATTATCATCCAAATTCCGACCAAAGTAGGGTAGAAAATGCTGAGTAAACATATTAATGTACTTGGCCGAATCAATTCGACCTTGCAAGTGAACAATAGGCCCTTGATCATTGGTACTAGTGATGTCCCACACCTAAACTGAACCTCCACCACGTTGCAGTGTTAAAAATGAGCAGCTAGGATTAAATTCTTCGTCTTTCCTTCGATGGACGTACTGCCTATCATCATTGTCTAACCTACTGAACTTGCTTTCGTTGCTAAAAAGCACCCAAGAGTCACGATCTTCATTGCATCTGACGAAGTCCAGACGGTGCTTGCTGTTTCTTTACAGAAAAGTATTGGCTTGCGTTTTGCAACATATAATCGCAAAGTAAATTCCTTTAATCTGTTCTTGACAGTAGAAAGAGCGCATTTTTTTTAACAAGATTGCACTGTTGTGTGATTTGGGGAACCGTTTCAAATCTTTTTCTGAGGCTGCAATCTTGATAGCATAGATTTCCTAAGGCGAACCTGAACAGTCTCCAAGACTTTTGGATGATATACAGAGTGAGCTAGACTCAATACAGAGACGGAGTCGATGCTGAAATTCGTTGCACAATCCCGGTATTTAATAAAGTGTTCCGTTATAGCGGATTCATATGTGTTGTTTACAGCGTCGGTAGTTAGGAATGTTCCATTCCTGATTTTGCTCGGTACTGTTGTTGTATGCGACTTTCCAATTCTACGTAGTCGGCACTGCAACCACATTTAAACGAATAAATATTCATGTTAAATTGCATTCATCTGCAAATGGTCTATCTAATGTGCATGCTCTTTTAAACATTTATTATAATTAATTCCTAATTAGAATTTTTTTCTGTTTTCTTATGGAATGTTCACCTTTAGTAAACAAATACGTGTAATTATATTCATGCAGTTGCGCTACATGATTTATTCTTGTGTAATATTTGCGTAAAAAGGTTATAAAGAATACAAACCTCTTACTATATATATATATATATATATATATATATATATATATATATATGTATACGCATGTATACTTGTTCAAAAATGTGCTTACTATAAGCCCCTATGTAAGTTTTGCGTCTACAGACATGTAACTCATTATATACGGTATTTGCGAAACATTTTATTTGGTTTTTACCTGGGGAAAATCGGTTCAAAAGTGCGAAAATGAAAACTAATGGAATTTGCCAGATGAAGATCGAACAGCGGTATTACGAATATGCATGCTTAACGTAATTAGTATCGGTTTATGTTTTTTATTTCTAGTCTAGCAGCAAACATGTCCTCATTGTTCAGGCATTAATGCCAAAAGAAAAAGTAAAGCGTAAGCTAACCATTTTGGTTTCGATTCTCCTTGGTTGCACACGAGTCATTTTGTAACGTTTTATATCATTACTATGTATTAGGTCCAATATAATAAAATAACAAATACAAAATCTGCGTTAACCAAAATATCATATGTGAGCGTATTTTATGATCGGAGAATACCGAGCACCCTCCTAGCATATATATATATATATATATATATATATATATATATATATATATATATATGTGTGTGTGTGTGTGTGTGTGTGTGTGTGTATTGGCTTGGTATACTGTTAGTCTACTTTACTATCTACGCTAATGGTTTTCGGAAGCTATGAATATATCCCTTTTTGTATGAAACAATTATAGTAGGTGGTAAGATTGTATAGACTCTCAAACCTTTGTTGTGCCACTAGAAGAAACACCAATCCTTCTGTAGACATTAAGTTGTTGATTCTAGTCGTGTTAGACTGTTCCTTCTCTACTTAATAAAATTTCTTGTCATTTATTACTAGAGCTATGACAACAACATCTTCTTTTCATTGTTTTGACTCTGGAGTATATAACCGACACAGTTAGACACAAATAATCAACCCAGAACCACATCACTCTACATAAAAAAAAACATATAAGATATCAATGGATACATACCTGAGAATTAATATAACGAAAAATATGCTGTTGTCATAGGTCTATTTATTAAGCACTTGATGCCTGGCAATAGTAACACAGTAAGCAGTGATTATCATGGTCCTTTGAGAGTAGTGGCGATGGGTAAATAGTTTCAACCCGGACTGACTACCTGTGTGCCAAGTTTGAATCCAGTTCTTTCCGTAGAAATACTTTCACTTAGGATGTTGGCAAACTTCAGATGGTACCTCCCGTAAAAATGTATTTCTAGAAGAGAATTTTAACGAGAACTATATCGAATAAAAATGTCAATACTGGAAACTGCCGATTCATGCGAAACTCATGGATGAATATCATCTCAAGACGGAAAGTAAGCTTCTAATTTATGTATAGATTTGGATTATTATTGTTATTATTATTACTACTACTACTACTACTACTACCATTACCGGATCTATCAACACTGATGAGCAAAAAAAAAAAGAGCAGCATAAAACAGGTGTCGAGAAACTGATCCTCGCATTGATTTCTCCGGATTTTTGTTAACGATTAATTTCAAAAGACGAGCATTAGTCAATTCTTTTACACGAACACGCGCCAATAATTATTTTAATCGCACCCCGCACCAGATGCCATCAGTTCCGTCTACCTCATCTACAATTACAAAGATGATATTCACTTAATCAAGCTCAATAAAAAATTGAAATTTTAAATAATATCAAACGTTAACTTCTTAGGTGGAAGCTTTAAGTTGCACCTGACAAGGTCTCAAAATTATTAATTTTTCCGTCGTCTTTTGTTCTGACATTTTCTAAAAAGTTTTTAAAAAATCGATATATGAACGCATTAGTTTTCTAATATTGGTACTGAAATATGCATTAAAATCGATATTAAAGTTATTATTTTCTACTTAGCATTTGTAAAAAAATGCATAAACTATATCATATATTCAGGTATAATATGAGCGGGGATGTTTCGGTTTGCATTTTTGTAACAAACTGCAAATATAAGTTAATTGCAAGGTTTTAAATGAATTAAATATAAATTCTTTTCGAATGAATCTACAGGGGAAGTAAATTTTCTTAGTTCTCTATTATTTTTTAAAGGCGTCACGGAATGCTGTTTAGTAATGTTGGTATAGGACTTTACATGCATTAAAGAAATATAAACTTAGGAAGAGTTTGCAAACAATGATATTAACTTGACACAAATCATTCTACTTTACTGTTTTTTGTTATAATGGTTTTATTGCCAGCTAATACGGTAGTGAGAGTGAAAGAGTTGAACGTTGACTAAAGTTTATAAGCCTATGGTCCGAAAAGCTTTGAAGATTATGTCTAAACAATGAATACTCCTTGAAAATGTTATAGTGGCGTAACAACAAATATGCTTGACCAGACATTAACGCATGCAAATATAAGATAATAATGTAATATCTTATTTTTTTAAATAATACAAATACACTTTTAAAAATAAAATTGCTCAAGATACATGCTAAATAATGAGGAGTATATACCCGAACAATATAAGGTTAAAACATTTGAATAACATTAATAATGAATAAAAAGAAAACCAATACACGAATCAATCATCCTGCTCCCTAAGAATAATTATTAGCTTACATTCTGGATCCGTTATGAGACAAATTGATTTACACTGTCGTAGTTTATAGTTTCTGTTTATTCTCTTAGATAATGTATGCATATATATGTATATATGTATATACATATGTATATATGTATGTATATATGTATATATATGCATATATATGTGTATATATGTATATATATGTATATATATGTATATATATGTATGTATATATGTATATATATATGTATGTATATATATATATATTTATATATGTAAATATATGCATATATATGTATATATATGTGTATATGTATATATATATGTATATATGTATGCATGTATATATATATGTATATGTATATATATGTATATATGTATGCATGTATATATATGTATATGTATATATGTGTATATATATGTATATATGTATATATATATGTATATATGTATATATATATGTATATATATGTATACATATATGTATGTATATATATATGCATATATGCATATATGTATATATATGTATATATACATATATGTATATATATATGTATATGCATATATATATACATATATATATATATATATATATATATGCATGTATCAAAAATAGGTTTTATCTATATATTTCTTTCTTTTAACGTTTTTCCTGTGAGGAGAAACCCTACTTTGAAACTCCATCAAATAAGGTTTTTTTTCACATTTGATTCGTATTCCTTGTTTTGAATAAAGTATTATTACTATAATTCTAATATATCGTGGCGCCCTTTACTTTTATATATATAAGAGGAAATGTGTTTATTCAATTATATTTAACCTTTTATTAATACCAATCATTTAATTCATGAAGCTCGATGAAACTACAGAGAATATAACAAATAAATGGCAACATTCTATATTCAAAATTTCAAAATGTTGACCATCTTACCGTATATTATATTATCTTACCGTATATTAAGTACGTTGACATGCACTGCTCTTGACAGCACGTATATATATATATATATATATATATATATATATATATATATATATATATATATATATATGTGTGCGTTTGTTTGTGTGTGTGTTTGTGTGTGTGTGTGTGTGTTAGTAAATGTGTGAAGGGAAAGTATATATTCCGTTCCTAATAAAAAAAGTGCCACTGTGTTTGGTCAACATTTTACAGAACTGAATAAGAAGAATAACAAAACTGTATCTATTTAAAATAAATATAAAGTTACATCTCATATATATATATATATATATATATATATATATATATATATATATATATATATATATATATATATATATATATACTAGCAGTTTTCCCCGGACTTGCTCGAGTTCCATGTACTGTGCATCACTTTTTGTGCATTTGAATACATTAAAACGTGTGAATGTGTACGGTAATGCCTTTCCTTAACAACCAGAGAAGAAGAGTTCGTAGAGACCGAAGACGTCAATTTTTTTTAATTTGCCCATAACTTTGACTCCTTAACATTTGTTGTTTCGGGCTCAAATTTAATTAAAAGGTTGGAACCATGTCCACAGAACCTACATCTAAAATGTCAAGTGTTTACATCCAAAATTGGCGGATGAGATTGGTAGAGTCGGCAAAGGTCAAATCTGTAAATTTCGATGTCTTGCCAGCCGAATTTTCGCCTCAAAACTAATTAAATAGCCTACTGCATGTCTGAATACCCTTTTTGGAAAATTTCAAATGTTTAGATACAAAATTATCTTTATAGTTTACTGGAGACCGCAAAGGTAAAATCTTATAAACTTTGGCCCCTTGAAAGACAAATTTGCAGAAAATAAACTATTAAAAATCTTGCCCTACGTCTGAATACACTTATGTAAAATTTCAGAGGCCTGGACCGAAAATTGGCTGGGTAATTTTGTAGAGACCGCAGAGGTCAGTTTGTTTTTAAACTTTGACCCCAATTATTACTCTTAATATTTACTCTTTTGGGCTGAAATGTGATTATAAAGTTCGATCTCTGTCAAAGTAACCTATACCGAAAATTTCAAGAGTTTAGGCCCAAAATTGGCGGAGGAGTTTGGTAGAGTTATCCAAGATAATATCATTTAACTTTGACCTCTAAAAGCGAAATTCTGTGCCAAAACCCGATTAAAAGATTTTCCCAGATTTCACTACTCCGTATGTCAAATTGCGAGTCTCTAGACCGAAAATTGAGAGAGTTATTTGGTAGAAAAATGTACACAGATACACACACAGACGAAATTTTTATTTGTATATATATATATATATATATATATATATATATATATATATATATATATATATATATATATAGATTAATTACCTATTAATCTCAATCCCGATATTATTATCTATTTATTTACTATTTTCTCAACTCCAAACTTATTTACTGTTAATTCACTATTAATCTCAAACCCAAGATTATATAGACCTGTTTTTGGTAGTTTTTAAAGGTCAAATCGTTGAACTTTGATCCCTTCACAGCAAAATTTCTGGCCGAAAACCAATTTAACCGATTTTCTCAAATCTCAATTCGCCTTATGCCAAATCTCGAGCCTTTAGACCAAAATTGACAGAGTTATTTGGAAGGGAAATGTACACAGACAGATATATTGGTCCTGGATATGACCTTAAATAATATCCAGTGGCGAGGCCCCAGCTTGCGGGCTTTTAAGTCTGTGGAGCCACCCTTTAATTGCCATTGTTGCCAAGTACACTCTGACCCGGAGTGGTAGTACCTCTTAGGGTCTCAACTATGGGTTAAATAAAAACCGACTTGAAAACAACAAATGCATTCTATTAAAATCTTTGGATTTGGCATTAAATAGCCGTAAAATGGTTGATATATATATATATATATATATATATATATATATATATATATATATATATATATAAAGTGAAAATGTATATCTGTCTGGTTGGGTGGTTAGTTTTTTTTTTGTTACGGCATATCACCCCTTTTCAGGTTATTTAATATATATATATATATATATATATATTTAGTAATTAGTAACTAGCTCTACCTACGTATTGAGCACTTTTGAGGTAAATACTTAAAGTTTACGCATAAATCTATACTTTCGTATATTAATTTTATGTGAGTAAATGAAGTATATATATGTATATATATATATATATATATATATATATATATATATTGAGAGAGAGAGAGAGAAAGACAGATGGATAATGCTGAAGTCTAATCCTACATCTTAATAAAGAATCTATCTGATAATATATATATGTATGTCTATGTTTATATATATGTATATGTTTCTCTCTCTCTTTCTATATATATATATATATATATATATACATGTATATATACATATATATATATATATGTACATAATAAAATAATGTCAGTTTCACAATGTACTGCAACGATTATAGGAAAAAAAAGATCGCTAACTATCACACACTATTTCAGTAATTAAAAGCCAAATGTTGTCGTGTATACATCCTTTAATTAAATTATATTAATTTCATATTTATTATATTCTACTTTTTCCGAGAGCTCCGCAATCGTTCTTTGAACACAATGCAACAAACGTCCTTTACTTTCTATTAAAGCCGCCACAAGAAATCTGTCTGCTAATTTCCCATCGTTTCAAAAGTATACAAACACCAGTTAATTCGGCATAATTAGAAAACTCTTCAAAACATCAATGAATACAAATGCAACAAAACAAGAATTATTTACTTAAACTATTACACACGTTAAACACTTATTATCCATATATTTGACCTTACTTCTTCTGTTTTCTGAATTGATACTAATATGTATTTTCTTTTAATATTCACACTACTATCTTATCTCTATCACTTAATACGCCGATAAACGTTCTACCTAAAATAAAGTGAGAAAATAAGAGAATAAATGTCATTTATTAAGATTATCGTTAGCAGAGAACTAAATATATTTCAACTGTGCGGCCTGAGAAAATAGCATTTATCACTATTCAATAATATTGCCTTCATATTTTACATTTGGAATGAAAAAATTTCCACTGGTGATATTTCATTTTAAAATATTAATTCTGCAGAAATCTTCTTTTGCTACGTGGAAATACATAAACAAATGAATATAAATGATTATCTGTAGTAGTGAGCTACTTATTGAATAACTAGAAATACTTTTCTCCTCTGTATAACAGCAATCGAAAAAAGTCAATTAATAATATTTTTTATTAAAAGAAAACTCCAAAATTTTCTTTTCAGTAGAACATACTTTCATTAAGTTTCATTTTCACTAAACCAGAATATCGCCTATTAACATTTTAGGGAATATACATTTAAATTATGCTGAGTTGCAAATTTCGTTATCTTTCTACTAAATCAAAACGCTTGCTATTTAAGATTTCCGGAATTCTTTTCTTTATTTTTTTTTACTAGTAAACAATTCGGTTTCGTATTTTTAATGCTTGCTACATATAAACGCTGTTTTCCATTTAGTAATGAAATACTAATGTTATACTAATTTCTTGGATTTTCATCGGAAACTGGTTAAAATCGATTAATAAGTTATAAACCACCCGAGTGGAATCGATTATTTAACAACGTTTGGTGCATATCATTTCTTTATGTTAATTAATCTTTACAACCTCGACTATTACAATTTAAATTTTTTTAATAAATGAGTAAATAATATTAAAAATTGAGGGTATAAATATATTAAATTAAAAACTGAGTCGTTTCAATATTACACATATTCATACCCTCCTATTTGAGTGTGTTTTTACCTTTACTCGATTTTAAATGAACAATAAAAGAATATTAATTGACGAATGTTTTATTTTACTGTATTAAGTATTATTTTACTTGTTGTAGGCAACTAAGTGTTATGGTATCCGTTCGATGCACATTTAGGAACTCATAGTGATTACTCACCACAGTGCCAATATTAATTTATAAGTACGACGTAAAGCACTTATAAATCAACTGCTATACCATTTACCCGTTTTTTAACAGGTTAAAAAGTTGTTTGTTTGTAAAAAAAATCTTCGAAGCATCAAAAAACACTTGGAACTATATGTAATGTCTCTAAACCGCAATTACGGAATCTAATGAAAGGAAACATTCCCTTTTGTGATAGTCACTCTTTGTACGATTTTTTCTTGTGTTTCTCTTATAAAAAAAAAAACGTTAGTTATGTGTTGACAGTAAGGGACTTTCTTTTTATTAACACGGTTTCGACGAGAGAGCAAGCTGATCCAAGTTATATATATATATATATATATATATATATATATATATATATATATATATATATATATACATATATATACACATATGTATACATATATATATACATATGTATATATACATATGTATATATACATATGTATACATATATACATATATATACATATGTATATATACATATGTATACATATATACATATATACATATGTATATATACATATGTATACATATATACATATATACATATGTATATATACATATGTATACATATATACATATATATACATATGTATATACATATGTATACATATATACATATATATACATATGTATATACATATGTATACATATATACATATATATACATATGTATATACATATGTATATATACATATATATACATATATATATGCATATGTATATATACATATGCATATATATACATATATACATATGTATATATACATATATATACATATATACATATGTATATATACATATATATACATATATATATACATATATATACATATATATACATATGTATATACATATGTATATATATACATATGTATATATATATATGTATATATATACATACACACAGACACACATATATATATATATATATAAGCATTTTAACGCCGTAAAACTGTCAACAACAGAATAAAAACTATAGAATAGTTTAAATTGTAAACATACTTGTTTTGTTTGAAAACGATTTCAACTTACAATGAAAAATACAAAGAAAATTCGTAAAATTCCGATGAAAAATTTTTTTTTAAACATTTACAGTTTTTATTTGTATATTTTAAACGCCAAAAATTGCACAACTTTTATCGCGCAGTGCGACTTTTGCCCTCATTGGAATGCAAATAAATCTTTCATTTGTTCTATTTTTGTAGCACATGAATATAAAATTTACTTATTCTTTCAGTTTTAACATCCACGGTCATATTGTGAAAAAAAATGCACATTTCATTATTTTAAATGAAAAAAAGTAAAACACTTAAGCGAAACGGCTTTTTATTCAGAAGTCAAACCAATTTTTTTTCAAAATATTAACTTCGATTTTAATCATTCATTTATTTATATTCGCTTTTTTAGGTTAGCTTTGTTGAAGAATATAATGTATAATTCTATTTTAAAATAAATAAGACAAGAAAGAATCAATTCGTAAATTGTGGATGTAAAAAAAAAAGCTTTTATGGCTCTGTGTTATATACTTACGCATGCGCAGGGTTTTTGAATCCGGAACTTGTCAACTAGAACCGGATGGACGGTTTTAACAATCATACAGTCCGATTTGTCTATATATATATATATATATATATATATATATATATATATATATATATATATATATATAGATGGATAGGATAGATATAATACTATTGTGTCTTAGAACGTGTTAATCCTTAATTTTACGAATTTATCCAGAAAGTAGAAACTATTCATAAACAAAATTCGGGGTAATAGTACATATATTTTTTTTTAGAAAGGAGTCACCACTTATCAAGGCCCAGAGGTCACTTGAGGATAAGTGTTAATGGATATTCATCAGTAGTGGAAGTTTTGTAAATTGGATTACTTATGGGAATGGTTCATCAATAACTTGTTTACGTTGGACTTGAAGACTATCAAATTTTAATCAGTTGGACAGCAGGCAAAAGGAAGAGAGTTCCACAGGGATTCAGTTCTAAGAAAGAAGCTTTGTTCATGGAATCTACATTTAGGTTTAGGCACAGATAAAGAATGTGGGAAATTATATTGGTTTTGGCTAGACGAGTGTTTTTCATGAAAGTTTGACAAGATGTGACCATAGATTGAAGCTCAGACGAGTACTTACCATGAAAATAACGATAAAACAGAGGCAGGATCGTAAAATATCTTCTGTGGGAAAGAGGTTGCAGGGAAGAGAAACTGGCATCCCCCACTAAGCTACAAAATCTATTTTGAACTCGATAGGCTGCTTCTAGCAGCTCCTGCCCAGATGTGGCAACAGTACTCCATCTGGCGTGTATATAGGTAGAGAATTGCATCAGGAGTAGGATATCTACTTGAGCGATAGAATGGTCCTACAATTTTTCAATCGCCCTTGGCAACGGATTTGATGTATGTGTTCCATTCTAGACTAGGAGTAAAGGTTAAGCCCAGAAGCTTGTTAAAACATGCAACCTTCCTAAGACGATAGCCGTTTATTTCAATTGATGCCAGATGAGGATCCGAGCAGTGATGACGTAAAGATAAAAGCTTAGTTTCAGATGCATTATAAGTAAACAGCCACCGCTTTCTCCATTTTACCATGTGCTCAGGATCAATTATACCAATCATCTAATAAGAAACCATATAAATGGAATAATTAGTTAATTAAGCCCGTATTACAAAGCACTATAAAAATTAGTTACCACTCAAGCAGTCGCTTGCATATCCATGACTAATTATATTAAGAAGTTTGTTTTAATATTTTTTAAATAGAAAATTATGCTTTTAATATCAATGTCAGAGCGAGAAAAAAAATCTTTATACACATGCACTAGCATGTTTCCGGTCGTAAAATATACATAAATATATTTCAATAATTGCAGATTTCTTTTTTTATTGTACAGCCAATTCTCGATTGATTATATTTCAATATATATATAATGAGGTACAAATAAAAAATAAGTATTACTGCTAAAATAAAAACCGGAACTTTTAACGCTCCGAACTTTTATCTCTCCAGCATCATTACTGTCTGAGTTACGTACAGATACGAAACCTTTAAAATTAAACGTCTTTGAACCATGAATGTTTGATTTAACGTATCCGCAAAAGTAACAGAAGGAGTAATGTTTTATCTGATTTATCCTGACAATGGTAGCTATTTTTTTTCAAATTTGCACACTTAACAGCGAGTTTAACAAACAACAAATCAAACCGAAATGGTGATACATACGCAATACTATTCTATATATAAAATTTACACTCTATAGGTGAAATGTTCGGAATGGAGTTTGTAGAGATGTTTAGTACCCACACCGACAAGGTTATGTCTGTCTGTTTCTCTCTCTCTCTCTCTCTCTCTCTATATATATATATATATATATATATATATATATATATATATATATATATTTAAATAAGGGAGTAGTCACCAACAATGTGTATTTTTTAACATTATTTTATTATTCTGTGTCTTGGTTTTTCATTGAGAATTATGTTTGGATCATTGTAATAATGTTTTTAAGTCATTGAAATCGTTTTCCCGCGGCGGGTGCCAGACCCATTCAGCGCGGACGGTGAGCGACGGCCTTCGATCCGAGAGTCGAGTTGCTTGGGAACGCAGCCCAAATTGGGTGGTAAGCTCCATCCAAGGCTAAATACCGGGACGTCCGATAGTCGACAAGTACCGTGAGGGAAAGTTGAAAAGAACTTTGGAGAGAGAGTTCAAGAGAACGTGAAACCGCCCAGGAGTAAACGGGTGGGACCGCTCACCGCGATCGCAGAAAACGATTTCAATGACTTCAAAACATTATTACAATGATCCAAACATAATTCTCAATGAAAAACCAAGACACAGAATAATAAAATAATGTTAAAAAATACACATTGTTGGTGACTACTCCCTTATTTAAATATACATCTTTCTTTCGTTGGAATTTCTTAACCCATTTTATATAATATATATATATATATATATATATATATATATATATATATATATATGCACACACGAAAACACGTTTGAATATTATATTTTATTTCATGCAGATATCATATTTATTATTATAGAGCCAATTCTCTATTAATTATTAAATTAATTATTAATTGAAACGCTATCAGAGACCAGGAAACCATCATATATATGTGTGCTCTGAAAACATGCATGTGGCAAGCCAACCACCTATAACTTCTTTAGTAGATTATTTAAGAATCGCAACTCATAGTTTTATTTGTAACTTTCTTTATATAATATATACCCATACAACTACTAATCAATATTGATATGCATAGTATTTCTACTAAGTTCTTTTTACATTTTGTGTAAAGCATACTTTTATTTAGGCAGAATCTCTTAAGAAATGGATATTGCTAACTTTTCGTTTTTGTTTGCTACTTACTTTAATTTTTACTTATCACAACGATGGGCAAATGGCTTATTTTATAAGTCAGTGACGATCAAATAATATACGAAAACTGTATAACATATAGTAAAACATACTAAATCCTTAATTTTACTTATTTATATCCCATTCTAATATTTTTCCCAAATTTATTATTTAAGTTACGTAATTTTAACTTAAAATATTCGAATGTCTTTAAAATAGTAACAGAATTTTAAAAAGTCTACCTTTTTTTTTTTTTTTTTTTTTACAAAGGCATCACCACATTATCAAGACCCATAGGTCACTCAAGGATAAGGGTTAAAGAGTGTACAGTAGAAATTGGTCAATATAGTAATCATTCGCTTGATTACTAATCTCGTTGCCATTTCGGAAGTCGTGTTTCTTTTTTATATCTATGTTTCAGAGAGTGTAATTACGTATAATATTGAAGCATAAGTGCTGACAATTTAGTAAGGGTTTACATATGTAATTTTTCTTGCTGAGAAAGGAGTTGAACATCTTAAGAGTTTAAGCTTCTAATCGAAATGAGGTTTCGTTTAACCTGTTTTAACTATACATTAATAAAACATAAGCGAACAAAATAATGTATAACTATAAAATTGAATTTTAAGTATTTCGGACAGTCAAGTTAAAACTAATAATTGTTTACACATGATTAGATTTTTCAATAGAACTGATACAATTACGATTTTGTGGTGATACAATTAAGAAAGAATAAGAGAACATTTTTGTAATTTTACGTTGTAGGTACTTGCATTAAGAGGAAAAGTGGAATGCTATACACTCCATTGAATTCATGAAATACGTTCAAAATTAAATGGAAATAAATAATATTTAATAAAAAAAATATGGCAAGTATTCTCCCTGACAATTATCTGAATTTTTGCATGCGTTTAAATATATGCAAGCAAATAACATCCAATAGTTTAATAACTCCAATGCACACTGGAAAACACTGCGGGCGTATATCTTGTATTATGCAAATATAACACGACGATATTCTTTTTTTAAACGGGGCATTACTTCTATGATACATGAGATTTCGATATGTAATCTAGCTTCCGAAGATAAGCACACGCTATGATAAAATGATTTTTAGAATCACATATAATGTTACTATAAAGAAATATAATAACATAGGAAAGAAAATGGAAGAAAAGAAATAAATAGGGATTCAAATAGTCGAAATTGAAATTGACTACGAAATAAAAACAGTCATAAAATAATAGAAATATTTTAGAATTAATAATCCAAAATTTTGATGAATCCTAAATTAAAATAAATTTAGACAAAAAATAAACAAGATCAAATCAAATCTAAGGAAGCGCCGATGTAGTCGACTACTTTGTTAAAATTACTAAGCACACGGGCGGTCGGTTATAATTGCAGAGAGCCATGATATGAATAATTGCTTGGACGTGCATGACGGACAGACGAACAATACAAGTTTCCTTCAAGCTAAATGTTCTGCACTTAATGAGATAATTTGATGACTTAAATTAGAAATTGAAGTCATTAAAATTTTAACAAAAATGTATTTGTCATTTATATCGACACTTGGAGTGTGCTAATCCGATCAGAAGGTGAATACGGCGTGGCGGTGTGCCTTAAAAATTACTGTTCAGCAGGTCAAGCGCGGTGCTGTTCAGACCCGCGACTAACAGATAGATGGCGCTGTTTCTTGGCTGCCGAAACCACTTTATTCGCGCCAACGCATTACCCTCAGGATAGAACAGTCAATCATAAAGTGATTGGAACTGTTTCGAAACTGAAACTCGAGTGATTTTCTTTTAAAAAATTTTTGTGTTTTGTTTTTATCAAATTTTTTGGCAGAGCAATTATTTTGTCAAATATATTTTTTAATTTTTAAAAAGCAATCTGTCATATTTTCGAATTGTTAAATGATTTGATTCGTTAGTCCTTTCTTTATTACTTCTCCATTGTTTTTTGCAGCATTTTATCACATCTTATTTCTGTTTTTTTTGTTTTTTTTCGTTGATAACCCCTTTTGTGCCATTTTTTTTTTATTGCCTTATTTAAAAAAATATTTTCGTTATTACCCTCCCTTGTTTTTTTTATCAAGATATAATTTTATAGAGGTTATTCTATTTTCTCTTCTTTTTCTTTATTTAAAAATAATTTAACATTTTTTCGTACCGGTGTGAATTTAAATTTAAATTATTTTTCGTGTTGTTGACTTTTCTATCAGAGATCTTGTTTACTTCTATGAGTTATTCTCTTAACACTTTAGTTTCAGCGATACACCTACTATTAAGGGATGATAAACCATCACAACAGTAACCAAAAAAAACACCATTGAAAAAGGAAGGAAACCCTTATTTTAAAAAGCTAAATAAATACTACGGTGGCTTAGTCTAAATTGATTACAGTATGCTATACACATTAAATTTACAATTAAAACATTTTCTAAACTGATTTTCTAACTATCAAGATTGGCTTGATTTTCTTTTCGTAGACGTATCTCATGAATCGCAATGATAATCACTGTATAATATTTTTTTTTTTATAAGACAACGTTTGATCATACCTTATCCGTGTAGGACTTGTGTTCTAAATACTGTTATATTATATGAACCGCCTTAAATATGGGGAACAATATATATATATATATATATATATATATATATATATATATATATGTATATATATGCTAAATAATATATATCTGTATATATGTATATATATATATATGTATATATATGTATGTATATATATTTACATATATGTATATATGTATATATATATGCATATATGTATATATATATATACATATATATGTGTATATCTATATATATGTATGTATATATATGTATGTATATATATATATATATATATATATATATATATATATGAAGTAAACTCCCTGTACAGTGCTAAAGAATTACTTACACCTTACTTTTATTCGCCCATGCAAACAGCATTGTTGCCTTTACTACTAGTTTCTATATCTTAATCAGAACCCTAAAACGAGTCTCAAATTTAATGACTCGCACTATCGGTCAAGCTTTATCTTTTTTTTTTACTTTACAATTGCGTTGATGAAATGTGCTCTGGCGAACTCAAAACCTTGTGTGCTGTTTACTCATCCAACAGCAGCGAAATTCCTTCCCATTTGTATTTGCGGTTCCAAAATCTCGGAAATCATTCTACTTCAATATTGTCTTCCTTCAGATTCTAGACTTTGGAATGTGTACAGATGTCTATTTATATAACTCTCTTAATATTTCTGTTCAGCATGGCCCCAAATAGAACCTCTTAAACCCAGTTGACAATACGCCTTGCAAAGGGTGCAAAACAGTAAAAAAAAAAAATTAACGGTATTGTTAGACTTTGTATCTAATATTTATTTTGACGTTGAATTGATTTCCAAAATAATAATTGTGATATTTTCTATAATATTGAAGTGCAAAACAGTGCATGGCATTCGTCCAACTGTTTCTTCTTAAATTTATTAATTGTCGAGTTTAAGACTGGAGCTTGCAAATCTATTTGCCGTATTCAGGAAGAATATTAGGAGGTGGGTATACAGTATTGAACCTGTGACTTTAAATGTTTATTTCTGCTTTTTGGTAGAATTAGAGTTAAAATACTAGGGTTCAGAAAGAATACCTTCGTATTATGCTTTACTTCATATATATATATATATATATATATATATATATGTGTGTGTGTGTGTGTCTGTTTGTGTGTGCGAGTGTGTGTTTCTGCGTGTATTCATGTATGTATATATAAATATATACATGTGTGGTTCCTTGTTCAAATCCTGGTGTACGTCATTATTGTATTTAAATTTTTCTTATTATTAGTTTAAATTTAAGGGAAAAGTAGGTGTACTATTTAAAATCGCCGCAAATCATTTCTTTGTTTGCATATTTGAAAACTAAACATTAATCAGAATGACATTTCCAGAGCATTCATCGTCAAACCCAATATCAGCTGACGTGATATTGTAAAGAAACAGACTGAATTTGATTAACGACATTATCATCATTATTATTTTATCTTTTTATTTTTTAGTAAATCGGGCAAATTATTCATCGTAATATTTAATAATCAATAAAGGATTGATTCTATAATATTACATGCGCGATCTTCACGAATTAAAATAGCGTGTTTAAGTGCATTGTACGATCGGGCAACGCCGGGCTTTCAGCTAGTAAAATATATATGGGGTTAAATCTACCTATCTATCTATCTATCTATCTATCTTTAGAGTGAGAGCAAGAGATATACTATTATATAAAAAGTATTTTGTGTTTGTGAATTTGTTCCATATAGATTCATAAACGCCTGGCTCCATTTTTTGGAAATTTTACACAAATGCATTTTATGTGCGTGGTATTGATCCTTTATATGTTTTGTATCGGAACATCTTCGCTACGTATCGATATTTGAAAATAATTCAATGAAACTAATTAACGCCTTATAAAACCAAATACCACAATCACATTACTGACTGCATAAATAGAAGGTCCGGCATATAAAATTTAACAAATCAAGGTCCTTTGATGTGATAAGGACGCGATCGAAAAGAATTTTACTGTTTAGAGCACAACTGAACTATGATACTTTTATTGCGTTTTCAACTTTACTTGAAACCATTTTCACCGCACAAGTAGAAAGACCCGGCATCTAGAATCAACTGTAAGTTTATTCATTTTAAATGCGTTTATTCGAAATGATTATATTTGTTTAGAGCACAATTAACTTATTATACTTATGTATTTTGTATTTTAATTCAAGCCATTACATAAATATAAATACAAGAAAACAGTAAATTCTCTACAGTGAAACTAATAACTACGGGGGGAGGATATGTGAAGCGTCTTCTATGTGTATAGCGGTTAGTCCCCAACTAGAGCAGGCAATTAATCTATTTGGTTGGAAAATATGCGTTCGCACCAATTTTGATGGCAATAAAATACTGGAGGGTGAAACATTCTTTTATCCTCATTCAATCCCAGTTAACGTCGGGTCTCCTTGTTAGCATATATATGTGTGTGTGTGTGTGTCTGTCTGTTTGTCTGCTAGTGTCTATATGAATGATGCTTAATTGAATTTTAGACAATGTCCAAAAATTAGCCAAGTTGAATTTATAACCGCATCACTTTATAATGACGTTTTTAACGGTTGTAATATTTGCTTCGAGGAGGAAACAAGAACAACGAGTAAGTTGAAACTAAACACTATTTCCATAAAACAACACTGAAAAATACATTCATCATGATAAAACAACTGAACGCTATTAGTTTCGTGTACAAGTAATTAAACCATTTTGCAATTAGATCTCATAAAAACAATTACGATGCGCATTTAATTGCATTGCGGGCAAGTGTATAATTATGCCTTATTAGTGAGATAATTAGCATAATTGGGAAAGTCATCGGCGTTGAATGCAGGGTTGAGCTATTGTAATTAGCCGTTTCACAATTGGCCGACTGCATTATTAAAATAATAGATTATAATTACAGAATTAATAGACTCCTTTTTTTTTTTGTCCCATCATCTTATTTGATATATTTACACATTAGCCATTATCACGTTTATCTTAGTGGTAACGACTGGCAGATGATAGTCACAATCTCTGAGTTTCTTTATATTCAACCAAACTATAGAGAGGTGCATTGCAAATACATGCATATTAAGGCTCACAGAAGTAATTTTTATTGGACATATATTATAATGCCTATGAATAATAAATAGAAAAGTGGTGTTGTATTATTTCAGCGTGTGCGTCGCTTTACCTATGTTTCCTTTGTGATTATGCATATCTCCCCCTTTCTCTTTCTCTCTCTCTCTCTCTCTCTCTCTATATATATATATATATATATATATATATATATATATATATATATATATATATATTATGATACGGAAGATCTGCTTAACATTAATTATTTAATATTTAGTTAATTTTAATTTGAATGATTTGATATATTCTGGTGATTTATATTCTATTAATACATAAATTGTGTGTTATGTACTTTCCTTGGATTATCATAACTTCTCTGGTCTATAAAGGGAACTTTTCCTTAACTCTGACAAACTGTTCAATTATTAAGAAAATTTCAAGTATTAGATCAAAATATGTATTCATACTTGTGTTACAGAAACCCGAACAACGTCAATACCATCGGTATAAATTTCAATGTTGTTCATAATATATATATATATATATATATATATATATATATATATATATATATATATATATATATACATGAAAAACAGTATAGTTACATTCCAAGATCCATATATTTATTACTTATGCAAATATCCTCCTCCAGCATTCTTAAATCTCGGTATAATTTTTAACAGAGCTGTTCTGTTATGCAAAAACAAACAGTTATTATTATGTAAATACAGTCTTTATTCAGTACATATACTCCCCAGAAAAATAAAAATTCTTTGTTTGGCTAGAATATTATACGTGAAATATAATACGCCCGAAAACTGATTAAAAAACATGCTGCATGTCTGAATAGCCTTTATGTATAATTTCAAATATTAAGACCTAAAATTGGCTTAATAGTTTGCCAGAGACCGCAAAGATAAACTCTTTTGACCTTTCACCCCTTGGCAACCAAATTTTAATAACCTTACTCTGAATACACTTTATGTAAAATTTACAATATTTAGACCAGAAATTTGGAAGAGACCGAAGAGGTCAATTTTTAAAAAAAATTTAACCCCTTTTTTGACCATTTAACATTTATTGTTTTGGGCTCAAATCAAGTTATTAAGTAAGATCCATGTCCAGGAGACCTATATCTAAAATTTCAAGTGTGTAGACCCAGGATTTTCGGAAGAGATTGGTAGAGTTTTCAAAGTTCAAATCGTTGAACTTTGACCCTTTAACAGCCAAATTTCTGGCCGAAAACTGATAAAAAAGATTTTACAAAATCTCAGTACCCTGTATATCAAATTTCGAGTCTGTAGACTAAAAAATTGACAGAGTTATTGCGTAGAGAAATGTACACAGAAACACACACACACAGAGGCACTTTCACTTTTATAGATATACTAGCATGCGTGCCTGGCGGTGCCCGGGTGTTTGGAGGTATATGCTAAGCAAAAAAAAAAAAAAAAAAAAAGATCAATTTTTAAAAAATTGACCCCTATTATGACCCCTTAAAATTTATTTTTTCGAGCTGAAATCAAGTTATTAAGTTAGATCCATATCCAAGGAACCCTTCTCTAAAATTGCAAGTGTTTAGGCCCAAAATTGTCGGAGGAGTTTGGAAGAGTTCTCAAAAGTCAAATCGTTTAACTTTTACCCCTTAACAGCCAAATGTCTGGCCGAAAACGGATCACATATATGTTCCCAAATCTCAGTACCCTGTATATCAAATTTCGGGTCTGTAGACTTAAAATTGACAGAGTTATTGCGTAGGGAGATGTACACAGACACACGGACACACAGATAGACACGCTCATTTATATATATATATATATATATATATATATATATATATATATATATATATATATATGACTAATGAATTACACAAAAATATATACGTATACATGAATATATATGGAAACACATTTTTGTTTACTGTAAAGATTTTACGCAAATATTATGCAAGTATAAATTATGTAGCATATATGCATTAATATAATTACACGTAATCGTTTACTCTAGATAATCATAGCATGAGAAAACCGAAAAAAAACTAATAGGGAATTAATTAAAATGAATGTTTAAAAGAATATGCAAATTAGCTAGATCTTTTGCTAGTGAATTACTTTCCGCAACCCATATATAAGAAAATTGTATTTACTTTTTGAATAAAGAAAAGAGCAGTTTTAATATGAATATCAATACCCAAAAAAGAAAAGCGGATTCATAGGAGTATAGATAGATAGATAGATAGATTTGAGATATCACTTATTATGATTAAATCGATCTGGAGATAATGTTTAATTAAAGGAATATGAATCAAGCTAACAAAAATATTTGCTGAAAAACACTTTTGAGTTCTATATGACGATGACACGGATGTTGCATTCAGAGGGTGTTAATCTTGTGACACCGTGTTGCACTCATGAAATGTTATTTGGAGAAAACACTGCTGATAGCAATTCGGTTGAGCTGCTGGCACAAAGATATGAATAGTAAGTTTTTTCATGGTATTGTTGTTGTTATTGGTTCAACTGATGTATGAGTTCTTGCGATGAACATTTTAATAGGAGAAACCAGAAAGTGTGGTTCATCCTAGTGGTTTCAATAGAAATAACAATAGAGTACACAAGGATTAACACCATCTACTTTCTGAAAAGTTTTTTTTTTTTTGTTTTTAGCTCATTCCCTTATGTAGACTCTCGCGTTCCAAACCCGAACTCAATACCGCAAGGATCAGCATGCCTATATTTTACATTTACTTTTAACTTCAGTGTCCGAGTATAGTGTTACACATATCTATCTGGGAATATTACTTGCCATCATTCCTACTTCTCCCTCTCAGGCATGCAATTTTGCATTAAGACAAAATACGAAACTACTCAGTCTGTAAGAATAATCTATTATTTTAAAAAATCAGTCAGGTAATTGTGAAGCAGCTAATTACAGTTCTATCCTGCATTCTTCGGCAATTATTAAGTGATTTAAACATTGTCACAAGCAAATCTTTTGCTTGGATCAGATTTTTTATTCAACGTTAAGAACTGGTGCATTTTTGTTGTTATTATCTCATAGATGACCTGTTTGGCTGACAGTATTTTATTTCACCAAGTTTTTTCAATCTTTATTTCTTTCTTTTTTCGTCACTGTCAGTTCATATACGGATACAGAAAATAGACGCGTTCGTATTGATTGGTCCAGCCATTAAAAATATATTCCCTTCGATCGCATTATTTGCTAGCTTGAAGCATAGTATCATAGCGAAAGAAATGCACTGTTCTATAACGAATTCAATAACGATTAAAGTGATGATATCATTATTAACATAAATTAAAATAATATATGGTGACATAACATATACTACACTATTATCAGGCGAACGTACATATATGATTTGCACACGCAGAAGTACGGCGACTAATGCATTAGATAATGTTATATCAACATATCCTTAACTACAATCAAAGACAGTTTCAACGCAACAAATCTGATCTTACGTACACCCCACTAGTAAAATATATACGGTAATATTTTTGATTAACTCATCTATTTAGTCAGTCATTGGACATGCTTATCCTATATCATTTTAGACTATACTATATTACTCTCTTTTATTGAATGATATTGTACAATAGAAAACTACATTTATCTACTATAGTTTCTGGGTCAGGAATCAAAGGAATATATAGAGAACCGAATGTGTTTTATTTTCAAAGCTTCTCTGTCGCATAGTCTTTTCCTAGATATTAGTAACGACGCGACTACTTGGTGGATGTTACTAACATTTTAACTGCAATAGTGTTAACCACATGTGACGGATTGATGTTTTCATAAACTTCTTTATATCTTTTACAGAAGTACACCGGTGTTTACAGAAGGCTTTTCAACAAATACATTCTTGCACGTTAAAGTGGTCGACCTTGGCAGAAGATAAACATTTGCAGAATCGGCGGATACATAAATCGTTATGTTTATTGACATTTTTAAAATTTTGCATTACGAAAAGACAACAAAACAAAGAAGAAGAAAATGTCCATTATCGTAATTATGCAAATTAAAAGCGTGCTACGATGACAGAAGTGCGAACGACCTTTCTTTCCGTAAAACTTTTTACGGCGGATAAGTTCTGCTCGCCCGTTCTTGAAAATTGCTGCCAGGCGGACTGTGTAATCAACTTTGGACAACATCAAAAAGCTGTTCATTCACCGCTGTGTTTACAATCCTCTTTAAATTACATCTTAACGACGTTGCAAAGCAGTATTTTCGGTCAGATCTATACCGGCTTTAGCAGGAAAATGGCTCCAGTAGATAATTATCGTACGGGAGGTGTAAACTACAGTCGGAATATGCAAACTAAATGATTCGAAACTTAACTTGGGTTGTAGATATATAACCTTAAAGAAATATCGTATTATCTTTTGGAAATTTTGATCTGCTTCCGCAATGAAGTTTGGGGATTTGGCCAACCTTACACTCACTGAGCGTATAAATTAGAACACAGCGTACATTATTTAGATGTGATTATCTTTTTCATATTTTTCTACTTCTCAAAGCAAAAGTCCATTTAAGGATAAATGTCATTGTCAGGTATTGATAAATCATTCTAGGAAACGATTGCACACGTATGCTATCGTCGGTAGAGGTTTAATATCTAAAGGGACGGTTCTAAAGTACTTTCATAATAATAGTTTTACAGGCACCAAAGGTAGAACCCCCTTGAAGATAAAATAGTTAAAATTGCAGCTGAATGATGGAACAGTATTAGAAAGGATTGAAACATGATTAATAAGGAGTGCGATATGTGATATATGAAGCCAGTGGAACTGAAATCAACTATGTTGTCGGTTGTATGGATACATTATAGCGGTAATGTGTTGCTCACAAGAAAAATTCGTAGATGAAAAGTCTGTTCCCCGAAGCTGACAATGCATTAAAGAGGACTATGTTGTAGTCAAACGTAAGCAACCCTGTAATAATGTATTTTACAGTAGCTACAAGTTTACATAGTGTGCTATATATGATACTACTAGGAATATCTGATGTTGCCTGGAATTTAATGATTACCATTTGCTATTTTCTTTTATAGATCAGAGGGTATTATTATATTAATATTATTATATTAACTGTTTTATTCTAATATTTTGCATTTCAGTATATCAAAATTTCCGAAGCAAAATATTCTACTCGGTGTATAATAGGAGAGTAACATTTTTCGACATTAAATCCTCCAAAATCTTAGTCGGGAACAACAAATCGACGAACATTTGCCGTTTCCCTAGAATCAAGTAGAACCTTTGAGTACTACTGCTCTCAAAGCCCTCAAAGTCTTTTTAACATTTATATTTTTATTTTTTGTTACAATTTATATATTAAAATGAAAAAAAATTAAAGGTTGCGTTTACCTTACATGGAAAATAGTGAGTCCACTAAACACTACGATAATACTGACTCTATATTTGATCCAAATGAAATATAATTATCTATGTACCATTGAGTTAAGTCGTCTCTGCATATATATATATATATATATATATATATATATATATATATATATATATAAATATATGCATATATATATGTATATATATATATGTATATATATATGTATATATATATGTATATATGTATATGTATATATATATGTATATGTATATATATGTATATGTTTATATATGTATATTTACATGTATGTATATGTATATATATATATGTATATGTATATATATGTATATGTATATATGTATATGTATGTATATATGCATATATATATGTATATGTATATATGTATATGTATATATATATGCATATATATATGTATATGTATATATATGCATATATATGTATACATATGTATATATCTCTATATATATATATGCATATGTATATATATGTATATGCATATATATGTATATAGATATGTATATTTGTATAGATGTGTATATATGTATATATGTGTATATATATATGTATATATGTATATATATATATTTATGTTTATGTGTATATATATATGTATCTAAATATGTCTATATGTATATATATGTATATATATGTATATACGTGCATATATGTGTGTGTATATATGTGTATATATATGAGTATATATAGATATGTATATATATATATATATATATATATATGTATGTGTACATATCGAAACTGGCAGCTTATTAATTAAACGAACGAAACCATATTTTATCAAATTAAAAAGAAGTGTCCTTGAAATTATTCAATGCGACGGTGTGTTTTATGAATAATACTTTTTAAATATCATCATAACACGCAGACTTTTAATTCAATTACTAATTTTAATTCAGCGATAAAATTTACATATTACAAGCCCAATACAAAATTGATCTACAAGCATTAAAAAAGAGCTATACTTTAATTGAAAATAACACAATTTTATGGTAAGTTTATGGAATAAATACTTCACTATATATTTGAAATATATAAAATATTGTACATTTTCATAATTGCTTATTTCACGTTTAAATTGGATGTCAAATTTCAATGTCTTTGGTCAATATACATACAAGTTAGAGAAGCATTTCATCCAAGGCATGACAATTGTTAAACAAAATATTTTTACTATAGGCTTTTAAAATTAAGGTACAAGATACAATTTAGAATTTATTTATCTTCAAAGTGCACTTTTTTTTAAATTTTACAAAGCGAGGTACAAAAATTTAATTTAAATTGAATCAAGAAATTACCTTGGATTTATTTTATGTAATGTACATTGTGTTGCACATTTTTGAAAAAAATAATTTGAGAATTTTATATCTATATCATTAATTGCTAGATGAAAGATAATGTTTTTAAATTGCACAAAATGTACATTACATAAAATAAATCCAAGCTTATTTTTATTCAATTATGAATTAAATTTTTGTACCTCACTTTGTAAAATGTATAAAAGTGCATTTTGAAGATAAATAAATTTCAAATTGTATCTTGTACCTTTATTTTTGGAGCCTATAGTAAAAACATTTTGTTTAACAATTTTCATACCTTGGATGAAATGCTTTTCTAACTTGTACCTTATCTTTTTAAGATTATATTTTAAAACTCTCCTTCTCTATATTTCAGTTTGTATTTCTCCTCACACCGCAACTCGTTTTTGCAACACCTCTCTTTGTATTATTACAGGTCTGAATATTCTCTGTTTCAGTTAGCATTGCTCCTCACACCATAACGCATTTTGCAAACCCCTCTTTGTATTATTACAGGTCTGAATATTATCTCTGTTTCAGTTAGTATTGCTCCTCACACCACAACTCATTTTGCAACACCCTCTTTATAATACAGGTCTTTATAATGAGAAAATCTGAATTTTTTAAACAAAAACTTAAAAATAATAATTAGATTAAACTTTTACAAACTTCTTTCAAAATAGAAAATCTTTAAAATTTAATAAGGAACATATTTCATAGATGTTTCATGAAAAAATATTCAGTACATAACGAGAAAAATAGACATGAAAATTTCAAAAGGACTATATAACTGGTTACGGTTAAAGTCTTTGTTATTCTATTATTATTATTATTATTATTATTATTATTATTATTATTATTATTATTATTATTATTTAAATCATTTTGTGTCCTGCTCTTTCGCGCGGCCATTAACACACACATACACACACACACACACACACACACATATATATATATATATATATATATCGGCTTGTTTTTATTAAAGAATTGACGTTTTGTTAGAAAATAATATAACCGTACTCATTCTCCAAATGCCCGTCTAATTCTGTCATCCAAAATTCCGAAATCGAACTTCAATTATTTATCTTGAGACTCTCTTTAGCTTAACCTCGATTAACTAATGAGAAACGGATGTAAAACCTAATTATACCGTAGGTGGGTGTAGGATATTAAAATATAATTATATTAGTTTTTTGCAGACCAAATTTATAAATGGTTTCCTCTACTAATTCATTCATACTAAGCTAATTCATTCATCCATACGTGTAACGAAAAGTAAGCACTTTTCAAAAGTAAATAAGCACATTCTTATATAGTGTAACACACTTTCCAAGCAAATTTGAAGTTGACGACCCTAAAGTAGACAATAGTTTCGGAACTGAAGTATGCTTGCTAATGACAATTGTGAGCAAATGGGTTTAAACTAGAAGAAAAAAATTAATATACAAATTGTTTTTCCAAATCCTTGGGAAGTATTTTCATTATGATAATAGGTAATTAGAAATATGAAAAACAACATATAGGAAACAAATGAAATGAAACATAACACGATCGGCAATATTAAAATTTGTTGCAATATTGAGATAAATACAATTAACATTCAATGAAAATTGATCTTTATCTGAATATGGCGTTCTTACTCAATTTTACTTCGAATAGAAGGCGACTCACCGCTCAGCCGTGAATTAGTTATTCAGGACAGATAATAATGATATTGCCCAGACATTCATTAGTGATAGTGATCGCACTTCGTGGAGAATAAAAACTAGAACTTACTTCTACTTGGTTATACGAATGTGTAAGTCTGAACTAGAGTTCTGCTGATAGATCTTTATCTGAAGCAGTTTTGTCTGTGCTGTAGATCAGCAGATCACGTTTTATTTTACTGTATAGAGCTGTTATTATTTCAAGAAAAACTTAGCAACTCGTTTTCTGTCGGCGTCAGAAATTCGTTTAATCAACTTGTTAGCGGAGAAAATAGAAGTTTTAATAACGTGATGACTAATACCATTGATAATGTTATGAACCCAGTCGAATTAAATGTATAAAATGGCGTCTTAAAAAGTGTTGTTAAATAAAACGAGTTGCTTCCCTTAAATACCGTAAGGAAATCGATTAATATAAATTGAAAGTATCCGTTATTGCAATAAGTTCTGCTTATATACTTTTCCCTCTTTGCGTGCCCTTGAAGAGTGCTGTTATACAAAGGTTTCCATTTTTTTTCAATCTTTAGCATAATTCTTGTATTCAGCATGTTTTTACAAGCTGTCTCTTTAGTAGTAGAGCATATAAAAACTAGTTACATCATACGGTCATTTTCTCCTTGTACGCAGATAGTTGCACCAGCTTTGTGGAAAGGGCTTATTCTCTAGCTGTCTGCCCTACTACTGTAGTCATGACTTTTCATGCCAATGAATATCGTCAGTATTGCTTAATACTCTAACAAGTCGCAAGCAGTGATGAAATTATGGCTTCCATCCACATATTGTTCCGGACTTATTTCTGTATAATTTCTATGCTAATGAGCATCAATGCATATACTGATATAATTTAAATTGAAAACGGCTTTTACAAGTATAGAGAAACAGCAATATAATTAGAAGTTATTAAAGAGAACTTTAAAGCGTGTAAATAAGCTAAGCAAGCAATCTTCCTTTTGGGCCGCAAAGTTAAGAATTAACTAATATGAAAGCAACTCATATAAAAGAAGTAGAATTTGTCCTAATGATTTGTTACCATCAAGGCCAAATGTTTACAGATTAGACATAAATCAGTCCAAAAATGAAGCGTTTGAGAAGTGTAACTTCGAAATAGGACCACTATTGCATTGAATGAATGGTATATGCATATGGTCGGCTTGCATTTTCTAGCAGAATATTTTCGTATTCTTACATTAATAATATATTATTATATGTCACAGAAAAGTGCATATCGACTTTACAACTTAGTGTGAAACAATGTATGCAGCACTCTTGCTCATTTGCAGGTTATTTTTTTAAAACTACAATATCTTTTCGTATATGATTCTTATGTGGATATGATTTATATTCGTTTTTCGGTTACTTTTTATGCATCTATTAGGAAGACTGCTTACTGGAATTTAAAAAAAAAGAAATGATTTTATTTATATAAAAGCTACGCGTAAAATATTTTAAGAATTAAAATGAGGGATCAGTGGAAGCTGATTTTTGTTTGTGTTTCTACGTAATTTTAACCGAATGAAACATGCTTTAGTTGAACAAGACCTGCGATTTAACTGAGTGTAACATTAGCGTTATGTAAGCATTAAAGTAGACGTTCGGTTCAAATATTGTAGAAGTAGAAAAAGTATTTTAAATTAAAAAAAAACAGCATTCTAATTAGGAAAACCGATGTTATAAATATTAAAGATATTGTTGAAAACAAATTAATTATATCACGCATACAATTGTTGCCAAAAACAATCTTTATTTATTTTTTTTTTTGCAATGTTGTAAAAACACGCATTGTAATCATTGTGCATTTTAAAAACGTTTTCTGCATTGAGTGGTTTGCTTTCTTTCTCCTTTTTATTTGTTAATAAGTTTTTTTTTTAATTTCAACGATTATAACATGTTTTCATTGGAATTGTACGAACACTGACGAAGCATACTTTTTATTACCATTTTTTCCCGAGAGTGTAAACATATTCGAAGCACATGCAGCTGTTAATACCAATATTTCTAGCAGCGGCGAGAGGCGTACTTTTTTTAATGATATTGAAACTTAGTTTTATTATTCGAAATTATTTTTTATTAATAGTAGAATATGAAGAAAGGTGCGAAAAGCAATTGCATATTCATCAACGATCTCACAAATCAAATTCTACAATCATTCATCGATATTCACGCCGATTATACTTCAAAGGCCGACATAGACTACAATCCTTTGGATTCTCTCTCATTTTTAGCTCGAATGCGTGGTACATTGGGGTAAAAATGGCTAGTTACTTTTGATGCATCTCAAACAAAACTTCTATCTCTTCACAATCTGGTGTCTGAACTATATTTGGTCCCGATTGAAATGAGCGGCATCCATTATAAGGAAGGATTCTGCTGTGAAAGCTTGTGTTGTTGCGCAGTTTGTCCGACTGAGCGATTATTATTGGGATCGTTATTCATATTTGTAGAGATAAACAGAATGTATGTTATCAAGGGGAATTTCTGGATAAAATTATGTGTTTCCAAAATATTATCTTGGTAATGCAATGCAAATAACAAATAAAATATGTGAAAGGAAAATAATCCGATCTGTGTTCTGTTCACGTAGGATTGATGACGTAAGAGTATGGGTTGAAAATAAACGTAATCAGAGTAAAAAGGTGGAGTCAGAGAGGAGAGTCGATAGTCAGAGAAAGAGAGATTGTGTACTGACCCTAATGGCTCTGAGCAAGTAAGATTCTCGGAAAATGTCAATAGTAAAATCTAGTACCAGTTTTGCAGTTCTAATTATAAAAATCAGGAATAAAAGTGCTGAACATATAACCCGATATTTGATTTATTGGGTTAATCTTCTTTACAGCTTCTCGCTGAGCAATACCAATGATGGGGCATCTGTTTTTCTCAATTGGCCGATGTAAACTGTTCAAGGAGAATTTTTATCCGTTCTTTGTTTTTCTTCTGTTTTGTGTCATGTTCATAGCTCCTCAGTAGACGATGAAATATATCGACATGTAAATATATATACACACTAGACGATTATATATATTTATGAATATATAAAACCTAATTACATTACACTGGAACCCCTCAGTTTTTACTTTTTATGTAAGTTTTCTATTTCAAATAAAGGCCTTTAATAAAATCCGTTGCCAAAATTGCTGGAAAATAGCCGGATCATTCTATTATTTAAGAAAGTGTCTGACATTTGATGCAGCAAATTACTTATACATAATGGACAATATATCCTAAAACAGAATAGTGTAACCACGTTTTCGGTGGGTACTGTTTTCTTGCCTTAACATTGTACAAAACTATCTTTCAAATCAAGTAGGCGGGGGACCTTTTCGCGTCTCAACATTCTCTATCATAGAGAAGAGACGTTACGAGTCTATCGTTGCTCCATCGTTATTTTCATAGTAACTCTCGACTAGACCTCAATTGTTCCCTCCTCTAAAACACTCAAACCAAGCACACGTCTAACTATAACCACTGTCAGTAATTCTCTTACTCTCTGTGTCTAAAATTACAGCCAATTTCTATGATAAAAGTTTATTTTCTAAAAATGTCTGCATGTGGAACACGACACCAAGGAGTTTCCTCCCAGCTAACTATAACATGGTCGTTTTTTAAGGTTAATGCAAATAATTCTCGCTGAATTGTTCTTTCAAAAACTAGCCTGGTTGCTCGGCGTTGTCCGGGTGTTTGGAGGTGCGTGTTCAGCAAACATAAAATGTGGTAGTAGGCAGGCAGACTCGAACCCGTTACGCGAAAGAGAAAATAACTTTTAAAAAAAGTTACGTCTTTGCCGCTGCGTCCATCGTCAAGCCGGAAGTGGGGAAGGTTTAAATTAAGGCTAGTAAATCGAAAAGAAGGTATGACTTTCGAAAATATCGGCGAAGAAAGCGACCGATCCTTATAGAACAGGGCCCAGTTTAGGGTGAAGGGATTAATTGTTTTAGCTATATTTTTGATATTTGTCGTCCGAAGGATCGTGCTTCAAAACGATACCAGTCTCGTGAAAATCAGCCCCCTCTGTCGAAATTCTAAACGAGTTCAACTATTACTAGTTATCACGGTGTTGTTTCATCCCTACCTGACACGTATTAACCCTTATCGTAGAATGGCCTTATACCGTACATATCTTTTTATTAGCTAGAAAGAATATATTTAATTCTTCGAACAAACGCGAGTTGTATTGTATTTAGGAAGAAAAAATCTGCAATAATGCTATGAACTTATAGCTATATCTATGCAATAGTTAGTCAATTAGATTCTAGAGAACGCATAAAATGTAGAGTTTTTAAGAAAAATATCAAGGAATCATTATATATATATATATATATATATATATATATATATATGTACGGCATAATCACGTTAGACACAACGGTTCCCGGCAAATCATCGAAGTTAAGCAATGATGAGCCTGGCCAGTATCAGGTGATAACCATTTGGAACTTCAAGATGTTGTATTTGCTCTCCGTTTATCTCGGCATTGTTTCCAGTCTTGGACTTCTCCTTGCCACTGGATTTAAGCAGTGCCGATTCAGGGAGATGTAGTTGGTAATTGCGCAACCCTTGCCGCACACTTACACGCGCAGCTGCCCCTACAGAGGGCACCCTTTGTCTTTCGAGACTGCACGGACGTATCGACCAGAGAATCTTATTTGATGCATGTCTAAAACTAAGGACTTAATTTAATGTAAATCTGAAATAGATAAATTTGTAATTGGGGGTGTGCTTCTCTATTAATTCGCTCCAACCCATTCAAAATAATGCAAATAAATACAAAATGAGAGAAAATAACTATGCATATCTTCAATATCTATTGTCTGCATTTCACAAAAATTTGTGGCTTCCTGAATTTTCTTGAAGAGTTCAACTTTTCTTACTCCTTTTTATAAATATAAATGAAAATAAATATTTCCCACACTATCCGCTTTACTCTCATGACTTGCGTTACAAAATTAATATTTTTGGTTTATTAGTTAAAAAGTGCAAGTTGTATGTAGAAATACAAAAACATTTGCACATACCTAACTTTATATGCGTATAAAGAAAATTATGTGTAGCACCTAATTACAATATACACGTATTTTCATGCATGCATCGCCTAAGCAATAATTACAACGAGAGTCAGTTACGATAGGACGCCATAATTCTAACGAATACATTAACTTGGATACATTTATTTTAAACCGTACTTTTCTTTGGAGACGATAAAAAGAACGTTATTACATCAAGCGTTTACTCATCTTTTCTCTTCTGTTACAGTATTGCTTACGGGCTCGGATTTATTTCGGTAATTAGAGAATTCATCTAATGAAGAAATATTAAATTACCTGGAAGACGGCAATAGCATCCTAGAGCGGTCATTACTTAGGAAGCGATAAATACTATGAAAGAATGAAATTATCAAATCGCCAAAAGTATGAGAGATCAAATTCAGGGAAAAGTATTTCATATGATATTCAACAAAGATAATATCACGAATAAAATGAATAGCTACAGTTTTTATGAGAAAATAATACACTAAAATGTAAGCATTTTTTTCGTCATTAATACCATAGATATTAAACACAAATAAAAGATGTGTCTAAGTTGGTTGAGCGCTGTGTGAGCTATTGGCGAAAAAGGGATAAGCGGTTTGTGTTAATAGCCGACATGATGAATTTCTTGTTATATACGCGAACATACGTTAACCACAAAATGAGAAAACCCCTCTTACAAAATTAACTGGGTGAGGAACTTTCCTATTCTCTTTTTCTCACAGAAGAGACGTTGCAAGTCTATCTCTTTTCTTCAGTTATTTAACAGCAAGAGCTCGACTGAGCTCTAATGGATGCTTAATATTTGCTACGAGTACTCATCCGGCTCCAACAATTGTCAATAATTTTCTTTTACACTCTGCCAGTGCTTTAAACGTTAACATTTCATGCGTAAAGTTTCCTTCCAAGAACTTCGCGTCTGTGAGATGCAATAGTTCGGAATTTCTTCCCTGCTGACTATAAAATAGTCGTTTCCAAATCTAATGTAGACAAGCTCCTGCTGAGCAGTTTTCTTAAATAATTGAAGCCTATTTCCACCATTTCACATTATCATGGTGCTGTCTTACCGTCTAGTCAATATTCATTCTCTTATCTTCGAGTAGATCTTGAGCCTTGATAGCGATTGCTTCTCTAGTAAAAGATCCTGTTTATTTAATTCTAATTCTCTGTCTAACGACGTAACTAAATTTAGAAAGAAAGCTTAACACAAAAATGAAACAATTTGAGTCAATTTTCACAAGAGATTCGATGGCCGTATTTATTCAAAATGATCCTGTGATATCTATGTAATATTGCCGATTCCAACAAATACAGTTTTGGAATGGTTTTATTTACAGATCATCTCATCACATGTTGGAAAAACGTGGAACATCCAGTAATTTATCAGCTAACAGTACACCGGCATACTAGAATCAACCTTTTATCCAGATCATACTTCCTTGTGTAAGTTTAAAATTTTCATTAGGCTAAAATAATTAAAATTACTAAAAATTATTCCGCTAGTCATATGAATATGAAACAGAACGGGAAGGAACATTATACGCAGGCTACGATTAGCTATAGTAATTATATAATATTCACTATTCATCGTTCGTTTTTTAAATCAGATCACTGAAAAAAAAATCTTGATAATCCTTAAATAAGTAGGCCAACACAGTTAACATTGATATTTGCGTCTTTATGCGCTTTATACAGCTACCATATGCTGCTGGCCACTCAACTTAGTGCTGATTTGATTCCGGCATGAAGTAATAGACTATTTTATTGCTCCGTGCCATACATTGGCAAAAAACTATTTTAGTTGCATGTAAACATTGAAAAATGTTATTAATAGTCAAGCCGTTGTTATTTATCAACTGTCAAAAAACGCGACCCCACTTTATTGTTCACATTTTTGTTGGCCATGCAAAATGGTGAATACACTGTGTTCCGGTATCTTCAGTTCATCTGTTATCTCATGCAGCCTAAATCTACGGCTAACACGATTTCACAGATTTTTTAAGTGTTGGCTGGAGCAACTGCTAAATTTAGATGACCTGTGTGTTCAGCATCAATTGTGTCTTTACACAATTTGCGCCTATAAATAAGCATAAACTTCTTAAAGGTCGTTTACAATAGGGTCTAATCCAATATGACACTAATAAAACCATTGTTGTGCTTAAACCAAATTTTCTCTCATTAGAAAACCATGCTTTTATCCATTCACCAAAAATCAGATATTTGTATTGTTTAAAAAATTCAAAATGCAAGACTCACACAAATAACTAACTTGTAACTAATAATTTTGCTATCTACCTTTTGACAGACACTGCCTTTTAAAAACCGTGAGATTTTATAACTAACGCAAAATATATGAGAGGCTTTTGACTAATATAGTAATGTTTAATATAGGAAAACTTAAACTTATGAACAAATGAACAATTTTTACATTTCTTATCCGGCCATAATCACAATCAGAAATAAATGAAACAAAGGGAAAGGAAAGTATGATTTCATAATCGTTAGACTTTGTTTTAAAATTAAAAGAACATAATAAAATGTTTAAAAATAATGATTCTATTCATGAATAATGTTTAATACTTATAGAAAGCAATGTAAAATTAAGTTGTTTTTTTTATATAATTTGATTGATATATTTTCTAAAATAATGCAATTGTCTGTCCTATGAAATATATATAACACGCATCTACTATGTCCTTGTTCAATATTTGTAGATTAGTTAAGATCGATGCAGTTTGCCAAATAAATTTTACTGCGGTATCAATTTATATAAATTCACTAGGTCTAATTTGAACCAAACTTTAGTATTTTTGTAATTACTTCTGTATGTCCGATTCGCTTTTTAATCTGTTCTATATGTTTCAGAATTGAACTTTGAGTTAGTTGTAGAGAAAGTATGTATAATTTTACGCGCGCATTCTCCTAAGGGTTACGGATATATACTTAAGATTTCAACGATTCATGTAGTTTCTAAATACACTGTCTTTATCTTAACATTTTCGACTCGTAGCTTGGGGAAAGTGACAGGAAGAGATAGGGAGGATGGAGTGGCGGATTACAGATTTCCGTTAATTATATCTTAAACTGTCGACCCAAGATAATCCGTTTTAATTGGAATTCCATAAGTCGGAATTCTTATTGTCATTTTACTTATGATTGACGTAAATGGTAACGTTCTGAGACATAGATGAGGACCGTTTTTTTCTGGTGTGCTGCAACACACCAGCCTCTGAATTGCCTGACCATAATCCCACATTATTGCGAACTCTGACATCAAATATGTATTGTACATTATGCTCAATTACGCATTAATAGTATTGAAAAATATGATTCATCGATTGTCATTTATGTATTTTTCTGCAACCTATTTTCAATAACTTGTAAAAATGTTCTGCTAATTATATGTATGGTGTTTCATTGTAAAATAAGCTAAAATATAATGCCTGATTAAAAACAGAAGAATAAAACTAGACTACATCATTACGCCCAATTTGATAGACTCCAGGAAACCGTAATGTCTCTTGAAACTCTTCGGTTTGGGGAAACGCATACGAAGTATTACATTGGAAATAGATGTATAGTTCTGTAATAGGTTTAAGAAGAAAAATATGAAATCTATATATCTATAAAAGTAAAATTGTCTACCTGTCTGTGTGTTTACATTTCCTACCACATTACTCTGTCATTTTTCAGTCTACAGACTCGAGATTTGACATATGGGGTGTTGAGATTTGACGAAATTGTTAAATAGGTTTCCGGCTACTAATTTGGCTGTCATTGGGTTAAAGTTCAACGATTTGACCTTTGAAAACTCTATAAACCTCCTCTGCCAATTTTGATTCTAAGCACTTGAAATTTAAGATATAGATTATATGAGCATTAATCAAACTTTTTAATACAATTGGAGCTAAAAACAACAAATGTTAAGGTGTCCAAATTTGGGTCAATTTTTACAGAAAATTGATCTAGGCGGTCTCTACAAAATTACTAAGCCAATTTCGGGTTTAAACGTTTGAATTTTAACAGAAAATGTATTCAGACATAGGGCAAGTTTTTAGTTGGTTTTCGGCCGAGAATTTGGCTAACAAATGGGTAAAAGTTCGCAAGATTTGATCTTTGCGGTCTCTAGCAAACTATTTAGCCAATTCTGGGTCTAAACGTGTCAAATTTTATATAAAAGGTCTTCAGACACACAGCAAGCTTTTTAATCAAATTGTGGGCTTAAATTTGGCTGCAAATAGATCAAAGTTAAAAGAGCTTACCTTTGCAGACTCTACCAAACTCCCCCCCCCAATTTTAGGCCTAAACACTTGACATTTTAGATGCAGGTTGCCTTGACAGGAGTCGAACTTTTGAATATATATATATATATATATATATATATATATATATACTAGCAAAAGTACTCGTCGTTAACTGGGTTCAAAACAGCCTACAAAAAATGGATTATAGTTTGACTCAAGTATGATAGGTTATGAAAAGGAAGGGTTGAAAAGAGATAGATTCAAATTAGGGGGTATCAAAACCAAAGCAAACTATGATGAAACTAAAAAAATAGATAAACCCCATAATTTATTATACCATACCTGTTCACACTGAAACACTTATCGCAATATTCTGTGGATATATATTAAAAAAAAACTTGCTAAACTTTGTGAAATATTTCCATTCTATGGAGGTCATGCGCGAACGAACACCCCATAATTTTATTATACCATATTTCTTCAAACTGAAACATAATTATTAAAGTATACTTACCCAGATAGATATGAACAGTCTTTATTAAAGTTTGTATCTATTTCCATTCTATGGAGATCAGGCCAGAACGCAGACCCCACAATTTTATTATACCATCCCTATTTATATTAAATCATACTTATAAAAGTATTCTCATGTACATCTATATCAAAAGATGTGTAAAGGTTTTTTTTTATTTTTTTTATTTCCATGCAGATCCCACAATTTTAATGAACCACCGTTCTGCAGGATCAAACATACCCATTCCTGTGTCTCGATACATCGTCTTCCATTATATGTAATCCGTTTTTTAAAATAGTCAACCATATACGAGCCTATTCGTGACCACACAAACACACGCACACACACAGCTTTATATAATATATATATATATGCATATATATATATATATATATATATATATATATATATATATATATATATATATATATCTGCAGGTATGAACAGTACATAGGACCGGCGCAAAGCCGAGCTTAACTGTTAGTATAATATATAGGGGGAATTTAATGCAAATGTTAAATGCACTGAGCTATTACGAAGTGTATGTTTTAGCTTAATGTATTTCATCGAATCCCGAGTAACGATTTCTACAATATGCATAAAATCCGGCACCTGTCGATAAGAAAAATAAAGGGAAATGCTTGGACATAGTCGAAGACGATTCGAAAGTTTCTTTTTCATTAGTTACTACACCTATATGTAGTGGGGATGTAATACATTTACCAGCAATATTAAAATTTTTCATCATTCTCACTTCATAATACTGCGTGTTTCGCAAGAGAAATCTAGGTTTCATTTTTTCACTTTTGTTATAACTTGATCGCGGTTTGAACGCTTTTACTATCATGCTAAATATATCAGGATATAAATTAAGAATATATAGTCACCGATACGTTGAATAGATAAAGATAAGCAGAGTATACCAGTATTAATAAACTTTTGATATATCATGAAAAAAGCTGTCTTAAATAATTAATAGAGAAAAATACTGCAAACACTGGTGTTTTAAGCTAAAAGTATATTCGCCATTCCACTATATAACGATTGTCATTCGCAACTTTGTAATTGCTTTACAGAATAGATGTACAATGATGATCAAACTTGAAACTTTCCTAATTAACAGTGAACTCATTTTATAAGTCGCTACAGTTTTATTTTTTTCTGTTCTTTGTTTCATTTGTGCCAGATTTTGCATTCGTATTGAAAACAAAGGAAACACAAAATTGTATGTTGTCGGGAATTAAACCAAGGATTACCGATAGACTGAATCATACAATTTTATGCTGTATTTTTTTCTTTTTGCTTATACATTTCTTGCAATCATTTGGGAGATTTAGACATTGAATCCTTTATAATAAACCCACGAATGTACTGTGTACTCATTCAGTAAGCAAATTGAAGATGCAAATGCGGATACTACTAATACTGCTATTAATGCTACCATTAGTATTACTACTATTGCTAATAATACTTGCAGTAAGGTTTTAACTTTTTTTCGCTTTTAAATCGGCAGAACTTATTTATTTTGACATTTTTCACGTTTAGCACCAATCTACATACCATACTAGATCCTTTGTAAATCCACCAAGTAATTGGCCTAAATTAATGAAGTCTTAAGGGATTGCTTTCGTTTTTTGTTCTCTGCGTTGAGCCTCTCGTGTGATAGGTTGGCGGTAAATTGTAGATGTGAAACCTCAGAGAGATGGTTGCTGGTGGAGATCGAGGAATATTAAGCCTGGATTAGTATGTATAGACACACTCAGCGGCCACTGTTTAAAATTCCTTATTTCACGGTTTGACAATACAGGAATACGAAGCAATCAATATCAGAAATTTGTTTTATTTTAAAATGTTTTATTTACTAAAATTAAAGAAAGAAATCAATATATGTGCGAAGTTTATTGTCTAATACAAATGTAAACGGGTTTCCGTTTCAAACACAATGTTGCAGGCATTCTACATAACACGCAATGTCATTGCATTGTCATATATATGGTGTGCTTTCCTTGGTATACATACAACAACCTCACAATTAAGCTTAATGTTGGTTCATTTAAAACTAAATAGCGTTCTAACACCCTAGTTAATGCTTATGCTTTGGAAAGTTTTACATGGATTCTTAATCTAAGCTTTTCCACTTATATAATTAAAAGCTTGGAATTACTTTGTCAAGTATGCGAGAATTTCGAATTTTAATTGTCTGAAGAATCAGATGTTTATACAATTGTGCTGTCTGCCTTGGCTAGTGACGAATGTATGCAATAGAAAATAGAAGCTTTTATTGATAAAAAATATCGTCGTCGTGTAATAAATCGTGGAGCAAGTACAATTATTTTAAGATTCGTTCGTTGTAATTTAAGGAAGTTCGCAAAATCTAGATTTAAGTAAAATGATTACATGTAAATAGTCTATATGAAAATGGGTGTAATTTTTACGCTCAATTCATATGCAAAACTTATCGCCCACTCTAAATTGTAAACAAACTAAAATCTCATTTTGAAGGTTACTTACAATAACACAAAATATGTTGTGTTAGGTGCAATAACACAAAATATATATTTTTTTAATTTAGTGCTATTCCCCCCAACCAAATATATTGCCAAATGAACATAATGGTTTACTATTTAGCATCATTTATACAGAGACCCCACTAAAGGAAAATGACCAGCAAGACGTATGTGAATATAGGATTAAAATGCCCGCATGTCTATAGTCAGAGGAGCAAAAAAATCGGAGGGATTTTGAAGTCTAGAAGTTTAAAGTAAGAATATATTAAATGGGAAAGTTTTCTGGCATTGAATGACGTCTAAAGTAAAGGGGCAATATTCTGCTTTTTTATTGAATTAGTCGGTCGTATCTATGTCAAATGGCACAGGTGGTACAATTTAGAAAGTTCACACTCTGCTAAAATACTTGTACACTTGCACAAGGATACTGCATTGCGGTAATGGAACAGTCGTAGAATCTCGATTGATAGTGCAATGATAGGTTGGAGGATTTGTGGACCTAAAACTAAAAGACAAGTAGTAGATGTACCAGCCAATATTAGACAAGAATAGTACATGCACATCCGAATAGTGGCTTTGTAGAGATGCAGGGTACTGTTAGATGTGAGTAATGTTATAGCAAGATACAGAGATCCACATTCTTTGGCGCAGTCTTGGCAATATATCCAATGTATTTTTTCTAACTCTTGTTGGCTTTGCATTTTAAGCCCATTAGTTTGAAGGAAGGTATATAAGAAAGCATATTATTAGTCATAGTAATTGGTGGTCCAGAAGGTGTCTTTTAAGTGTTTGCTCATAAAATCCAGTCCCTAGAGCTTAACTTAAACTTAAAATCTTAAAAACTTAAAAACATGTGTTATTGTTACTTTATTAACTGATAGAATCTCTCGTATAAAATGAGTTGGTATTCGTTCACATTGCATGTGAATATATACGTCGGTGGTTTTGTTTGTATCTAAAATGTTAGACGTTATCTGGGAGGCGTTTGTAATTATTTGGACTCAATTAGAAGTACAAACAACCATATCGGAAAGTCCTTAGATATACCACATGGCTATGGTAAAATCTTTATAAGCATCGCAACTGAAAATCGATATTTAAACGACGTTTAATTCTGTTCAATTGCCCTTCATTTTAGAATGATACACATTTGCCTAATTATTTGTCTAATGAATCACTAATTATGAAAAAAGGGTACGCAAGGGTAAGTCTTAATGATTCTCATGTAAATCATTAATATAAAGCTAATGGAAAACTAAACATACCATTAATTGTTACATAGTAGGGACTTTGCCACCACGTAGTGATTAATTTAGCTAGTGCGAATTTTTACGAAGGTAACCACTGGTGAATGCCACAAGAATTCATTCAAATGCTATGAAAACAGTATTTCGAGCTAAAGCAACATACATTTTTAGTTTAGTATCGCTCTGAAAGCCGTGTGGGGATACATGATCCAATGGTGTAGCATGGCTTAAGGCAAATGCCACTCCGGTATATGTTCCTCTAGGCCTTTTATTTCTACATTTTTTTTAAAATTTAAGAAGGAAAATGAATTATTTAGTTTCTCCCTCGTTAATCCCCTTACCCGGACAAAACATTGAAAACTCAGCAAACGACTGACTTGTATAATTTATGAATTATATATTTGTTCGACTTAGTTCAACAAGCGAGGCTATCGAGATCCACTAGAAGATCACGGACACACACGAAATGCGCCGACAATGAAAAACATGCGCCGGTGCAAAGAATAAAAAAGTCGATAAAACCCCAAGTACGTATATTTAAAATATTTTTTGGTTTCTTGATCGCTCATGAGTGAAAATCAAAGACAACTCCAAACAAAAGCCAACCTCCTCCTCCTCCTCCTCCTCCTCCTCCAAAACAGCCATTATCTTTCTTTGTCGGACAAATTGCTTGCTTAAAGTAAACTCATTTCATCTCTAATTGAGTAATACATCTATTGATGGTGAAACAGACATGTTATTTATTATATCTTCTTGAATACGCTAAACATACATACAATGTATTCTACTCCAGTAACTGAAACAGCTATACGTTTTCATAGTAAAATATCCATAACTCATGCCGTTCATCAGT
>NC_136490.1:67968557-68003557 GCF_053919585.1 Euprymna scolopes | reverse complement strand
ATTCTCCCATTAGCTAAGTTACTCCAACCGAGAGATCTTTTTTGGATTATAATCTTTAAGTGCAATTGTTCGTATTTCTCTTGCCCTTTGTTCACCGGGTATATTCGCCAGATAGTTTTATAATTTTTTTTATTAGCCCGGTTGCTCCTATAATGACTGGAATATGTGTTAGAGCGCGCATGTCTAATAAAACTCATTATAAAATACATGACGTTTTACTATTGAATATGGTTTTAATAAAACTCCGACATTTATTGTACTAACAAAGCATATGTAATACACTTTTCAAGTTACTACTTTTCTATGTGTCACTTGGTACTATAAGAGCGTACGTGATATCGTAATATAGCTTCTCCTTCTCCCTATGCTCCATATCTATGCATGTTTAGACACATTCAAAAGTAACAAAAAGTAACATGAATGAAAAAAGAATAGAAATAGTAAATTAAAAGACAATTGAATAAAACGAGGTGATAATAAAGTTTTACATTTAACTGTTGATGGAAATGCAACAGCATATTTTTTATATTTTTTCATCAATTAAATTGCATGTTTATATATATATATATATATATATATATATATATATATATATATATATGTGTGTGTGTGTGTGTGTGTGTGTGTGTGTGTGTAATTATACTGAGTTCATAAAATTCAGTAAATTTTCATATACCAATGAGTTTTTGGCCAAAATGGTTGACTTCAAGAGTAAGCTACAAAATTATCACATTTTATAATTGAGCATTAATATACTGTGTAAGCAAAAACAAGACTTCAAAACAAGGTGTTTTGAAGTCTTGTTTTTGCTTACACAGTATATATATATATATATATATATATATATATATATATATATATATATATATATATATATATATATATATATATGAAGCGCAGGGCTACTTAACAGAATATAAGTTATATACTGTCGTAACATATTCAGTTGAAAACTTCTACCGCTTTCCTCTCTCTTTCGCTCTATCTCTCTTAAATACGCTTCTATATTTACTTTCATGCCTTTTTAATTAGTTCATTCTTTTAGCAAATATGACACTGTAAGATTATTAAGATGACCGTAATAAAACAGTATTAATGCTGGATTCCCTTAGAAGTGTATCCTCGGTCCAACTCTTCCTGGTCTAAATCCACGATCTCCCAAATCACCTCCTTAGATCACTCGTAGAAATTTATGCTGACACCACTTCCATCTATGGCAACACTTCAAAGGCCGTAAAAGACCAAGTTTTCTCTGATTGTCTCTGATCTGATCTTACTTACGTGGTGCACGGGGGAAAGAGATGGCTGGTTAATTTTAACGCATTTAAAACGAAGCTGCTATTTTTACATTATCAACGCTCTGGTCCCCGATTGGCATGAATTGAATGAATGGTTTTCCGTTTTGGGAAGGCTCCATGTTTTGACAAGCATCTATGTCTGACCTTTACTCCTGATCTGAAAAGGAACACGTACACCAAATCCGTTGCCAAAGCTGCTAGAAAAATAATGGAATACTTCAACCGCTGAAGTAGATATGTAGAGAAAAAGAAATATAAGTTTACGTAATCAAAAACTCACACTAATGTAGTCTTTTTGTTGGAGGATGGATGCGCGCAAAATATATAGCTGGGGACACTTTGTCAACCGAACTATGCTTGTATTTTTTATTAATTAGTAAACAAATAAATTTATTGACACCAAGAAGATAAAAAGTGTATTTCCTTTATATGGTATATGGTAATAACGCACGTCACACCCCAGCGTTACAACAACAAAACAATAGAGTTTTTTTAATAGTAAGGATTCTTTTAAGAAGTTTTATTAAATATTTTCAGATTATTATTTAGTAAATCTAATCAGATAAATATCACAGAATATTTTATATATCGTACTTAAAATTAATAATAAAGAACACAAAAAGCGTTATATCATGATTTTACTGGCTTTTCTTTTGGTAATTTCTCTGCGTGAAATGGATAACAACAGACAGGAAACATGGAGGACAAGTAAGTTAAAACTGTAGGCATAAACCTTTATCCGGCATCAAAACAACAAATGGCTTAAGAAATAAGAAAGAAAAAGAAAATAAGACGGGGAAATATTAAGTTATGTAGAACACTTGTCCAGATCTATACTCATCTTACATGTTGTCGTCACTTCGATCTTCCGACCACTCAGTTGTCTCAGTTAAAATTAAAAATGAAACAAAATAAAAGTAAATGTAATAAGTCCTCAGATGTAGCTCTGCGTCGTACAGTATAGCTGCCTACGATAGCTTCCTCACATTTATATCTGATATTCCTCTGTGCTCTGTTTAAAATGAACATGTTTACTCAAGTTTCAGACCTGGCTGAATGGGTAACTGTTGGTATTGACCACTTCATACTCTCTAAGAAACTCCAGCAAAAATCTAAGACAAGCCCGTGGTTCTCCTCAGAATGTACCGCTGTAACTGCGCACAGAAATTCAACTTTATTAAGCGAAACAGATGTACTGAGACTAAAGCCGTTTTATGTCTTCCAGGAACCACTGTAAGGGTTGTGTGCTTAGTCCGTCAAGTCAAAAGTAGCTGACCAGCGACTTGGTTCTCATTAGTATTGGCGAATAACAAAGAGGGTCATGAACCGAAACATGCCCTCTATTATCAATGCGCATGAGGTAATCTCATCAATATTAGACAAAGCCGGACACTTTGTCAAGAACTTTGGAGCAAATTATACCCCATTCAATGAGGACCGCCTACCTCTCGTATTTTTTCCTGTGTCTGAAAACATACTATGTGACATGCAAACACCTGTGCGTGATGTTGCCAAGCTTATCAAAAAATGTGGATTCAAGTAAATGCCTGATGGCATTCCAATTATAGTGCTAAAAAAGCTTTAACCAGAACTAGCCCCATAGTTACTAAGCTGTTTAAACATTGTCTTAAGGAGAAATGCTTTCCAACACATTGGAAAACTATCAGTCTGTCCGTATTTAAAAATTTACACGACCAGCCATGCTCCTCTCAGCTCAGACGAATCAGTCTCATGTACGTCATGATTAAGTTACTGGAATATGTGTTAAACAGAGAAGTGCTGATCAAAAAATACCTTAATCACTCACGTGCAATATAACTTCCGTTCTGCCAAATCTACAGCTGATGTTCTAACAGTAATATCTTCGCTGATTAGTTAATCGTTGAACGAGGGTTTCATTTCTAGGGGAATTGCTCTTGATGTATCAGAAGCGTTTGATAAAGTGCGACATAAAAGTCTACTACACAGGATTTCCAGCTAGGAAATAGCTAGAAATGTCTTCTCAGTTGTTAAACAATTCCTCTCTGATAGGTTTATAAGATTAGTTACTGATAGGCAGAAATCGAAGCTCACAGTATTAACGCTAGAGTCTATCGGCGTTTCATCCAAGGACAAACTCTTTTTCTGAGCTTCACGGATATCAAAAATTGCATCCTTAGATCATTTGAAAAACAGATTTGCAGACGACCCGCGATTATGCCAACAATTTAAAAGTCAGATATCACCAAGATTTCTCTGATTTTCTTTCCTCTAAACTGGAGCACGTGATACGATGGGGAAAAGATGGCGGGAAAATTGTAATGCATCTAAGATCAAGCTTCTCTCTTTTAATCATCGACTCTCTAATGCACATCTAGCCCTAATTGAAATTAACGACTGCCGTCTTAAGGATGCTCCACATTGAGATAAGCTTTTTGGTCTGACCTTCACCTTTGATCTGAAATGGGCACATGCACAAATCAGTGGGCAAGGTCGCTGGAAAAATATTGGATCATTCTACCACTCCAGTTGATATCTCAATGTCGATGCAATACTTTACCTGTACGTCCTTGGAAGGAATATTGCTGGCGGAATCTACTGAAAGCATCTTATTTTGCCTTGCCATATTTAAAAATCGACTTCGTAATTTAGAAGGCAAAGCCCTTGTCTCTTCTCTGCAACCATTTTCCTAGAGAAGAGATATCGCGAGCTTGTATCTGCTCTATTTTTATGTTCATGGCAAGTATTCGACTGAGCTCCAATTAATGTTTTCCTTGCAAATATTTCAAAAAAGACTAAATAAACATTCCTAAATCGCTATAACATTCCTCTTACTCTTTATCGGCGTCTAAAACTAAACTTGGATTCTCTGAGGAAATATTATTTCGTAGAACTGCCTACATGTGGAACTCTGTTAAGCCGGTGTGCTCTTCAAACTGATTACACTATTTCGTCTTCAAGTGCAATGTAATAAAGGTATTATTGAGCTGTCCCCTTTAAATAATCTGATTATGCTAAATTTCTATTACTAAGGATTACTTCGCTATTGCCTTAATAACTACCGTAGACACATTAATCTTTTTTTCGAGGGGCCTCCCGGCCTTGATATGTAGTGAAAAAGTTGTCAAAAAAAAAATAAAAAATTCTTTCAGATGTATACACCAAAAGTGACTGCATATGCTAGTGGGTAAAAACCAAAAACGAGATAGCACCAATAAAAAGAACAAACAAGTTTGATCCTTGAATCTTTTCTATTTTCCGTTTATTTTATTAATTATACCATATTTTCTTTTAGTTATCTTCATAATGCTATTAATAACCCGGTCTTATTTTAATATTTCTAACGAGTCAATGAATAATATTAGCGTTTATTTGTAGTGTTTCATTTCAAAATTTGAAAATTATTTTAAATATGAAAAAATTACTGATATAAATTTATTAATGAAAGTAAAAGTAAAATTATATAATCAATTAGTATTATTAAGGCTCATCATCAAATGATAACATTAGTTTTCAGAAATCTTCCCAAGTTCGACAGAAATCTTCCTGAGTTACACAAGACACGCCTGGATAGGTCTAGGGTTACACCGACCGAAACGTAGAAAACCCCCTCAAAATGAGAATCCAAATATCATGAATGATTATTGTATTCTGATTATAATACATGCTGAGTATTAAGCCGTTCCTACTAAAAAACACTAATTTTCTTTTAGAAATGTTGTCCTTCATCCAACGGAACTTGCAGATAATTATCGGACATTATCTCCATTTTTTTGAAACCTAATATTAACAGCCTTCATCATCTGCCCCTTAATAAAGTGATTTACAAATATACCCACAGAAAGCGTAATCGGCTGTAGAGACAATATTTAATAAGTTAACATTGATTTAAAACAACTATTTTTGCAGAGGTTAAAAGAGATGTTATATGTTATAATAGTAAAATATTTTCCAAAAAAGTAAATTCATAATCCAATCATAACGTGCATTGTTTGCCATTAAATCTGAGCTATGTAGCATTAAATGTTAGGAAGTAACATTTACGTTGTACTACCGGTAATAAGTAAGGAATACTTGTTGTTTTTATGTCTAATTAATACACGTCTTTGCTCCTCATAGTTTAGATAAGCTTAAGGAACAGCAATCGAAACGTCTGTACAAATCATCAACATGGAACATTATGTAAACGAGCTTAATAGGAAACCATGTTTTTTTCATTATCGCATGGAATGTTAATGTGTAATTGTAAAAAAAAAGGTATTTTCGTTTGTGCCTTCTTTTTATTCGCACTTTTTTTTTTACTTTCTGCGCATGCCTTTTGGTCTGCGCCTTATAATTCCACTTTTTCATGAACCATTGCTATTATTTTTTTCCACTGTTTTTCAATAGAAATATTTCAAAGGGAAGGAATAACATTTGCTGTCGTTACACTAATTAAGCAAGCTTATAGTAAGTGCAGGTAATATCAAATGTGTTCAAGTGTACTCGTAGCTTATAAATATGGACATGTGTGTGTGTGTATGTGTGTGTGTGTCCGCACGTAGAGTAAGCGCAGCGCTTTATATATCCGCATCCTATAGGTATATAAATAAAAATGAATGAGTATCAACTTACCTGTTTCTGCAATACTAATTATACGGTCTAACTCTTACGCCACCCACATTCTTTAAATGTCCTCATGGATAATTTCCTTATGCACCAATAACAATACGTATATACTGATATATATATATATATATATATATATATATATATATGGGTGTGTGTGTGTGTGTGTGTGTGCGTTCTCTGAGTTCTGTGTATATATTACGCCATACATATTCCTATATTTTATTCACCAATTCTCCTGCGATGCACACATAAACAGAGATGTACATATCTGTTTCGCTTATGGAAGAACAATTGCATATAATATATATATATATATATATATATATATATATATATATATATATATATATATATATATATATATATATATATTTATAGTCATCGACATACAGTGCTGTTTCGTGTTATCACAACTCATCAGTGCCGCTAGACTAGCACCTCTCCCAAGCCAAGGATTGAGCCTGGTTCGGAAGTTCTACCACTCGACCACGGAAGCGATGCCCGCAAATAACCTCGCTGAATGTCTATTTCAACAAACATCCCTCCACCTCTTTTATAGTGCTCAAACCAAACAAGCAAACTAAAAGTGAGCTTCGCATTTTTCAGCCAAGGAAGTAGCGGGTGAGATTATTTACGACAGCGTTCTACCCAAAGAGGATGGCTTAAAATATATTTGTACCCATCCACATACACTCCTGTTTCGTTGTATCACAACTCATCACTGCCACTAGGATCGAACCTAGCACCGTGTTGACTCACGGCAGTTCTACCACTCGACCACGGAAGCGATGCCTGCAAATAATCTCGCTGAATGTCTCTTTAAAAAACATACGTCAACCTCTTTTATATTACTCAAACTGTATGTTTATAAACAAACAAACAGTGGGACGAGTAATCGAAATTGGGAATCGGAAAAATCGGAACTTTTGGGGAAAGGTATCAGAAAAAAAACGTGTGCTTTATTTTCGATTCCAAAATCGAGTCTTTTAATATTGCTCAAACTTAATTGTCCATTGTTATACTGATGATAATGTTTATTGTTTTTAAACTATTAGTAAACCTTAACTCCGTAGATAATAATACCATCTAAATAAAATGCAATCTTTTTATTTGCATAAAAAAATAAAACCTTAAAACTTCGCAACAATTTACTTGGTTAACTCTACAATAATGCTGTTTACTTAAAAGCTACCAGAAAACTTGTTTTGTGACATGACCATTGAGGGCGCGATTTGCTCTCCATTGGGGAGGTTGAGACCCCGCTAGGCCCTGAGGGAGGCCGGTTAAATATGTCTGTGAAATGTTAATTGAATCCCGGACAACGACGGGTGATCGATCAAATATACTTGAAATAAATCAGATATATATATATATATATATATATATATATATATATATATATATGTATATATATATGTATATATATATGTATATATATATATGTATATATATATGTATATATATATATATGTATATATATATGTATATATATATGTGTATATATATGTATATATATATGTATATGTATATACATATATATATGTATATATATGTATATATATATATATACATATATATATATATATATATATATTATTTTTAAAATCAGACATAAATGTTATTGTTTGAAAGTGCGGAGAACCGAAAATGTCAGAACAATCTGGAAATGATGCTAGACATATGTTGGACTGGAAGACACTTGCTCAGACGGGGGCTTTCTGAATGACGAGTTTGACCCCTTGGGGCTGTGTGAAAGGATTTCATTGTTAGTCACAGATTTTCACAACTCTGGGTGTATTGCTGAATTTCACACACGAAGTTTTGGTTTGGAATTCCCCATAAAACGTATTGAACTCTGATTGGTTGCATGGATCGCCATACCCCAACAAGTCCCTGAATATAAAAGCAAACGCCCAGACTGTCTGAGCAGATTTCACCGGAATCTCGAGAGAACGACACCCGCTCAAAGACGCCTCCCTCTCCGCCTATCCTGACCAGCCATGCAGTTACGAAGAAACAGATTTGTGAAACTAAAAATGTTTTCGTTAACTGAACGATGTACATATGTAAAAAAAATCTCTAACTTTCATTAAATTAACATTTGTAGTTAGAAATTTTGATTTTGTCTGTTTTTCCTGTCCGGCACATGCAGAGGTCATCATTCTTGCTTTTCAGCAGAACCCAACGCAGATCACAAATACGCTGAGGATCCATGTGAATGTCTCCCGGTAGACTTGACATCACGAGCCACAGTTTCTAAAGAAGTTTGAGGTCAGTTGCTGATCTGAGCACGGGAGACCCGCCACATCTGTTGGCCCTGACCTTAGGATTGACCCTAACGGTGAAATTAACTTTAAATCTCTTATAATGGTTACCACGAAAAAGAAAAAATATATATACGACGAAGAATACGAGGGAAAAGCTTTAGTAATAGAAAGAGACCGACAGACAGAGAGAAACGTCAGAAGAAAAAAAAAAGAAAAAAAACTGTAAAACAAAAACTAAGACAAGAAAGAAAAAAAGACAGACTTATAGTAAACGAGAGAAGAGAAAACTAGAGGATAGAAACAAGTGAAGAGAGACTGATACTTGAAATTATAAAACACAGGGACAGTGAAGGGGGGGAAGAAAAAGAGAAATAACTTTTTTACCCATGTTTTTGAGATACGCGCGGACGAGGATGAAGAAGAAGGAAAGAGAGAAAGAAGAGAGTGACGGTAAGGCGATTTTTTTTTTTTTGTTTGTTTGTTTCTGCTTGTCTGCGTAAACTGGTCCTTGGTGATAGCAAAAAAGAGAGAAAGAGAAACAGAGAGAGAGGTTATAACGATATTGTTGGGTCTGCATCAAAGACTTGGTCAGAGAGAGAGAGAGAGAGAGAGAGAGAGAGAGAGAGAGAGAGAGAGAGAGAAGGCGGTGTTCTTGAGATCGAATTGTGTAGCTTGTATACGTAAGATTAGAGAGAGGAAGGGGACGTTGTTAAAAAAGAGAAAGCTGAGTTTACAACCGTTTAGTCATCCACTTTAGCGCTTAACTGGGATTGAGTTATATTTCGTGTGTGTCTAATATTGAAAGAAAAGGGTTAAGGAGGAAGTAAAAAAGAGAGAAAGTAGCTTTTGACGAGATATTTGTACAATCTTTTGAGTAGTGAAATTGTATTGAATTGATATTTTATCTTGTTTCAATTGTTATGTAATTTTCTCTTCTTATTTTATTGATTATATTGTGTATAATTGACTATTTTGGTGTCCTTAGGGTGCAAGGGAGATAATCGATAATAATAATAATGTAATAAATAAATAAATTACGAGAATGTCGAGCAATGACGTGAGAATAAGTCTTAATTTCGATCCTCGTGTTAAAGAGATTACGAGATACGGATATTTTAACAGCAAGGGAGTGTGCTGTTAGAGATTAACATGGGGCGTTAGAAATTTCGATGGCGGCAGGGATTATGATGAGAATGGCTGGTCACTATGAAGGAGAGAAGGCCCTAGCAATACTTTCGGGGATGTCGGTTGACAGATACATCAAGAGACGACTCCGTGCAGGCAGTCCAAAAAAATTTTTGGAGGCTTGGAAAATTGGCTTGACTCTGAATGATATCACAAGAGGTCAACGATGAATAGTTACGAGTGACCTGTGGATGAGGTCAAATGCGAGCTATAAGAGAATACCTATAACTTAGGAAGCGATAAATCGGAAATGGGATGATATGTGTGGCCCCATGACCCGCCAGATGTAAGGCTCGAAGGACAAGGGAGTGCCTGCCTCGAGAATGGATCAAGAGAAGGGGAGAGAGATTTGTTCACTTATTTTAAAGTGACTATTGAATTCTGTCGAGAGCGAGTTGGCTCTGATGTATATGTTATCTTTAAGTTTTGATAAATTGTGAAGGGAGAATTCCGGCGATTGAATTTACTTGAAAAAAAAAATTGCAAAAAATAATGAGAGTATTATTTTAATAAGTTTCGTGAATCTTGATGATTTCTATTGGATGAACTAGCGTATCTTGTGTGGCGATATTCAGCGTTGTTGTTGGGAATTAATTTTTTGAGAGATGTGTTTTTCATGATTGCCAACGAGAATAATTAGGGTATATTATTTTGAGAGTTGAATAAATTTTTAAGAATTTTTTTTTTTACCTCAGTCTGGAAGGATTTCATTTATCAAATCGAGCAAATGTTCGTTGAATTCAGCTGCAAATAATTAGGAAGGTTTAGTTCGGCGATTAAATTAACTTTTGAAAAGAATGTGGAGTTTTGCCTCAGTCGGGAAGGATTTCTTAATCGAGAAATAAGAGTCAAAAGGCCGCTAATTGAGTAGGATCAATTGAAAATAATTATAAGTATTAGTGAGCAGGGTAATAAATTAATTGTTGTGCACCCAATTTAGCTCGAAAATCGATTTATATTTTTTAGACGGATTTTTTTTCCGTTTGAATAAATCGTGCGCATGGTGTTCGCACTTGGAGACATTAGTCAAGAACAGAATTCCTTGCAAGATATAGGGGCGTTAACTGAGTCTACGTAATCTGCTCGGCATCCGAAGGTCGTTAAACATTACGCATTTTTAGTATTGAATTTTTTCATAAAAGTAGTTGAAATGGATTCTGGAGCATTTAAGCTGAACTTTGGGAGTTAGAATCAGTAGTGATTGAAGTAAGTCGATTCTTGCTTGACCGGATGGGGCATTTCTGGACATGGGCCCGTTCGGACATGCCGCCTACGAGGGTGCTCGGGGCGTGGCTAGCTCATTGTAGTTTTTTATTAACCGTTCATGAGGAGACAGATTAATTGTGTTAGAATTGAGGTAGTGGTAGTTGTCTTCACGAGCGTGTGTGTCATATGGAGAGAGAGGAAGTGTATTATAGGAACGTGTTTTGAAATATCGAAAGGAATTTGAATAATTGGGGGGGCGTATATGGTTTTCATTTTTTTTTTATAAACCACCCATGAGGGTACAGGTAAATTTTATTGAGAGTTAACTGGTTGTTTAAACAGCCTGTGACAAAAGGTACTTACATTTGTAAATAGTTGTGGCGGGGTTTTCCTCGCTTTGTTCCTGTGATGGGCGTGATCAAGTTGATGTACCTGTTGAGACGAGAGAATATGGTCTGATAATAGAGCGGCGAGCGTAGCCGACATGAGGAGGGAGCTGTTTGACGCGAAGTGACCCTGGTGTGGGCAGAATCACGATTTGTTGACCGTCGGTTGCCCTGAGCACCACGTCCACTCTGCTTTTTGTTAGGCAAAAATTGCATTGATGAACGCTCCGCCTGGAGGACGGTCGGCGAGATCGATGGCTGTCAGTCATAGTTGCGTAAATGGATATAAGAAATATTTTGGGAATTAGAATAGTATACCTGAATATTAAACTCTCGGAGGTAATATTGTGATTAACACGTTAAATCAAGGAACCAGATATTAAGTTTGACCAATGACCTTGGAATTGCCGGTCACAAAGTTATATGTAACTTGAGATCATGAGTTGTGTGTGTTGGGATTGTTCCAGGGGGATGAGAGAGTGATAAATCGCGTCTGCAAGGTTGAGGTGGCAAGTGAGTGTCTTTTGCCACTGACAGTAAGAGTAGCCGAAGGCACCTGGTTGGTATCCACGCAACAGAAAATGGAATTGTCCAACATATGCGGTAACATGTCTGCATGGATAATTAAGATGAATCCGCCCTTAACTATGGTAGAACAGGACAGAGGGTATGAAGCCAGGGGAATGGGCATAGGGTTACCTGCGTATTATCAAGTTGAGGAACGGTATTTATTAAAAGCACCTGAAGTAGAGAATGTCCAATTGAACAAATGTACTAACATCTGGGATACCCTGATCCGTCGATCACCGGCGCGTACCAAACATAGGTTACCAAAAACCCTGGGAGGAGTTAGACGAATAGATTTGAGTGAATTTCAGATCAGATTAGACGGTCTGGAGAATACGGTATCTAGGGATAGACTTCATAAGGTCGTGATTACAGGAGCGGGAGCGAGCACGCTAGCAATGGTATGTGTGTTATTGGCGGGGATTATATGTTGTGTAAAAAGAACGAATGTGAGGAGGAAACGGGGCGACAAGCATCTTGAGTCTGGTTGCGCAAGAGATACCCTGGTCCGCAACCGCCTGTGGTTCCGGAGAATGCAGTTCCTGGTGCAGATATGAGCGAGACAGAGATGCGTCCCGAAAACTTTCCCGATCACGAGATCCAAAAGCATTGAAAGACCACTCGAATATTTATGTCCTTTTTTTTTACTCTGTTTTAGCAAAATTCTTGCAGGACGCTGTGCTGTGAATTGCCAAAGAAATCCCAACGGTAACGTGAATAAGGTGAAAAGAAGTCCTCAGTTCAACAAAAATCCTTACAAGGTGATGAACTGTGAATTTGAAAGTGAAGTGACTGTGACTGGTTAAGGTTATAGAAATCCCCCCTAGCTCGATAAAAAGCGGGTCCTTAAGTATCCTGATTAGGAGTGAATACCTTCTATTAAGAGGCGGTGCTGTTAATAACAAAAAAAATCTTGTGAATTGTGAGTGAAACTCTTTGAAAAAAATCTAATAAATTTTGACTGAAACTCTGCGAAAGGAAAATCTTATAAATTGTGAGTGAAAATCTGTGAAAAAGAAAAACACAAAAGGGAAATAACTCTTGTAAACACAAGATAAAAAACAATCCGAGTAACTAAATTGAAAAAAAAAACCAAAGCTTTTTTAAACAGGGGAGATAACTCTTATAAATTTAGAAAAAAATGACAATTTTAAATAAGTTGATAACTAAGAAATACAGGATTCACGAACTGAAAAAAAATCTGTTAGATACATTTATAAATGTTGATTATTTTTTTGAGATATCATTGTAAATTGTGAAAAAAAAACAAGAACAAGCAAAAACTTTCATAATGCATAGAAAAAGAGACTTAATGACCCTGAATGAAATCGCGGATGGATATTTTATTACTTTTAATGAACTTTTGGATGTTCTTTCTAATTATTTGGTGAACAACTTATGAACATTTGTGATGAAAAAAAGGGTGGAGAACCGTCGTTGGATGGTAACTATCAAACTATGTATACGTTACCTTTTCTTGACAGGTAAACCAACGATGGAGAGAGGGGGCGTGGGAAAACTGGTAGCGAGGTGTGGGAGGGGCGGAGCGGTGTGTTGGAATTAGACCTAATGGTTCTGTACGAAGTAATATGTCTAAGGGGGCTGATGTGACATGGCCGATTTGCTCCCCATTGGAGAGGTTGAGCCTCGTAGGGCCCGAGGCAGGCTGGGTAACTATGTAAGATATTATGAGATTGTCTGTTGAATGTTAATTGAATCCCGGACAACGACGGGTGACAGATCAAAAGTAATTGAAATAAAACATATATATATATGTATTATTGTTAAAATCAGACATAAATGTCATTGTCTGAAAGCGAGGAGACCGGAAATATCAAAACTATGTGGAAATGATGTCAGACATATGTTAGACTGGAATACACTTAGTCAGACGAGGGCTTTCGGAATGACGAGTTTGACCCCTTGGGGTTGTGTGAAATGATTTCCGTGTTAGTCTCAGATTTTCACAACTCTGGGCGTATTGCTGAATTGCACACATGAAATTTGGGTTTTGAATTCCCCATAAAACGTATTGAACTCTAATTGATTGCATGGATCGCAATAACTCAACCAGTCCCTGAATATAAAAGCAAGCGCCCAGACTGTCTGAGCAGATTGCGCCGGAATCTCAAGAGAAAGACACCCGCTTAAGGACCCCCCTCCCAGCCTATCCTGACCAGCCATGCAGTGACGAAGAAACAGATTTGTGAGACTAAAAATGTTTTGGTGAACTGAACGATGTACATATGTACAAAATCTCTAACTTACGTGAAATTAACTATTTGTAGTTAGACATTCTGATTTTGTCTTTTTTTCCTTTCTGGCGTCTGCAGCAGTCATCATTCTTGCTTTTGAGAAAACCCCAACGCAGGACACAGAGACGCTGAGAATCCACGTGAAGGTCTCCCGCCGAACTTGACATCCCGAGTCACGGTTTCCGAAGAAGTTTGAGGTCAGTTGCTGACCTGAGCACGGGAGATCCGCCACAGATTAAATTAAAGAAATATTCTTTCAAAAATAATACAAGCAATATTGCATATTACATGAAAATAGAATATCAGAAGTGTTGTTTTTTAGTCTGTAATAAATATATTTTATGTTTTTTTTGCTTTTATCCATTTGGGTTGTGTCCGTTAGGTTTTTGTGTTTTCTCCCTCACGCAGCATTGACATATGACGAGGCAGAATGTTGAATTGAATTTGAAATGAATTTGTCAATTTTAATGCTTCCATGTGAAAAAACTTTAAGCATCAACTTTTCTTTGATTCTCCCGTCATCATTTACTTATGCTTAGACTGAGGGATTTCTAGCGGCCAGATGACGTCTGAAGGCCGATCCAATGTTCGAGTATTTTTCTCATCTACTTGTAAATATCTAAATGATGCTTCTCAGAAAGTTCACAGTTCAAACGAATAGACAAATTTTATTTTATTTCAGCCGCACTGTCAAACCATCGTGTTCTCTGAAATTGTGAATGCTTTATTGTATCTTTTTCTAAAAAAAGTTTACAATATACATGAATATCTCACAATAAATCTATGAAAGTCTTCGATAAAATACATAAAGGGAAAGCATTTACACGTTCATCAAATTGAAAAGGACATCTACATTTATAAGTACCCCACTTCGAATGATGATCTACATTTTTGGGCGATATTTGTGAACCCACTAAAAACAAAATTATTTTAAGACGAAGATGGAATATTAATTGCGCATATAAATTTAGGTCAATTATTATAGAAATATCGATTGAAAGTAGCTCGTTGTCCAAGAGTCTTTTAAAAAACCGCTATCCTCCACAAATTATATTTAAAAAAATATCTTAAAATGTTAAGGATTCTTTAAAACCAAATGATATCGATTTGTATAAGTTCTGAACACGCTTGCTAGTACTGTTGACTGTTCCTATTTACCTGCCTACTCTAGAGTGTAAAGTTAGATACAAGGTCGTTTTTTTAATGCGGAGAATATTCAGTTCCAAATAAGGGCCACTCTGGGTCGGATCAAAAATAGAAATTGCCTCAGTCTAAAAGGAATTCCCCTTCGTTAAACGAGGATAGCCTAGGTGTAGTGTAGCAACAGAATAGATACTACATTTTGTTAACGTTTCGATCGATGTAACCTCCGACCGTAATTCTGTCCAGAAACCCGAGTTCAACAGAAAATGTCCCGAGTTCGAGAACAAGAAACAGCACCATTAATATATTAATATTTCTTAATTGGAATAAGGGATGGCGGGCCTCTTTTAAAAAAAATATCACCTTCAAGACTTGTTCTAAAATTTATTTTCAATCGATATTTATTCAATAATTGCCGTTTTTTCCAAGCTGGACAAAATGGCTGTTTTTTTCGGTCGCTCTCTCCTCCGTTGCCTTTTTTCCGTTGCACAATTTCCCGAAATTCCTAAACTTAACGTAAAATCATCACTCGTTTCCGGGCCATTTTAACTATTTTAAAGCAGTTAATTAAATTTTTACTATTGGCTCTAAAGCATGATCGGTAAAACAATAGAACCACAAGTAATCGCTTTATTTTTTTTAAATTAATTTGGAAGGGGTGGTGTCTTTTTTAACAATGACAAATTTTATGCTAGAGTTTAAGCAGGAAAATGATCATGGCCAAAATTAAACACAAACACGCTTCTTAAAAACACTGTCTGACTGGAAAGTAATGATCATTTTCGTAAAATTAATGTGCGAAACTGTTTTTCTGATTGTTTATATGCAATAACCTAAACAATGGCGAATCGATTTTTTCGTTTCTTAACAAGAAAATATAGTTGCCATTGGCGAACAATGAATACGGAAGAAAAAAGTACGATAATTTCATGAGAAGACAGTATTTACACATACCGTTTTACACATAACTGTTATAATTTAAATAAAAAAACATTAATATAAACATTTATAATTATAAATATATATATATATATATATATACATATATGATTGTTGAGCTGGATTAAATCCGACGATATGAAATAAAATGGAGGTGGAAGGACCTGGATACTCAACGTTTCGCCCGATTTATGCGGGCTTCTTCAAGAGGGATGGTCATTGACGAGAGAGTCGGAGGATTGGGGCTATATATAATGATGGGGGAGAGCAGCGTGTTTTCCTTATGTAAATTAGATGTCATATATACATGTATATACATTTTATGAGAGAAGAACTAATTAGAGTAAACTAGTGTAGTGGATTACGTCTAATAGATAAAATATCGTAGAGATTAAAAATTGTGTTTGGAAATATAGCGGTGATAGATTAAATAAATAAAATGACACGAGATTACGAAAGAATCGTTTTTTTTTTGTTTTTTTTTAAATTAGAAATAATTGAATTGGGATAAAATAGCGCAGTAACTTAAAACTCTCTCGTCAATGACCATCCCTCTTGAAGAAGCCCGCATAAATCGGGCGAAACGTTGAGTATCCAGGTCCTTCCACCTCCATTTTATTTCATATCGTCGGATTTAATCCAGCTCAACAATCATACTGTCGGAATGGAAGGACAACTTTACAAAAGAAAGCTGCGTAAATATACTAACACACTGATCGCAGCTCACTCCAACACAAACAGGAGTTCTTTCTTACAACGATGCATTGACGAGAAGGTCATTCCCAAATGTACCAATAAGATCTTCCAATCCTCCCACCATATTTTCCCTGAGCACATTGAGCAGTATCTAAGCACATCAGCACAAACTCTTAGAAACAAATCAACTTATTTACGAACTATTGCCAAATCACTAGCAGACGATCTACACATGAACCACTCTATTTCTAGGAATACAACCTCTAAAATTAAACGACGGATTATATCTTTCAACTCTACCCACAACAGAAAACTTAACAAAAAACTATCCAATCTAATCTCCAACAGCAAATGGGGTTCTATTGGACGACCAAAACTCATACAAAATCTTACAAACCGGCCACTATCAAACACCGAGACAGAAGCCCTCAGCCTTGGTTTAAAATTTGCAACGGGAATCTATCCAAAGATAACAACCAACACAATCGCTCGAAACTATAAACACGAAGATACCGACTTTATGAAAGGTTTCATCCAGGGTATAATATCCACGACCACCGCCCAAACCAGGGATATTACCCTACCAAAACGATACATAAATGCATTATCACACATGGCTAACGACCATAATATTATCGTCTCACCTGCTGACAAAGGTGGGGGGATTGTAATAATGGAAACAACTGAATACAAAAATAAAATACTTCAACTATTACAAGATAAACACACATATGAAAAAAACTACCTCCGAAATAATACATAAAGAAATTGACAAATTTAACAAATCTTACAAGAAATTAATACATAATGATAAAATATGGACTACCTATATAGAATACCATCCTAAAATCCCGACCTTATATGGTTTACCCAAAACACATAAAAATAATAATCCAATACGCCCAATCATCTCTGGCATTGGCAGTGCCACCCATAAGATAGCACGAGCGATCACAAAACTCCAAACGCCATTATTGGGCACAATTAGCAATTCCCATATAAGAAACTCTGGCGACCTTCTTAATAAGATAAAAAACATAGATATGAAAAATAAAACCATGAATAGTCTCGATATAGAATCTTTATACACCAATATCCCTACCAAGAAATGTCTCAACCTTCTTTCAAAACACTTAAATAAAATAAAAATTAAATTACCTTTGCCGATAGATAATATAATTAAAATTATAAGTATATGCATTGACATGACATATTTCACATTCGATGGACTCTGCTATAAACAAAAATTTGGACTGCCCATGGGTAACCCTCTAAGTGGGGTTTTGGCATGTCTATTTTTAGAATTCATCGAAACCGGACCCATGAAATATAAATTGCCCAAGGGTACCTCCTACTATAGATATATTGATGATATTTTAATTTTTCTCCCTATATCTTCCAAAATAGAGAATATCACTGATAAATTAAACAAGATTGAACCCACTATTAATTATACGTATGAAAGAGAAAATAACAACTCCATACCTTTTCTGGACATCAACATCATAAATAACAATGATCATCTAAGTTTTAAAGTCCATCGGAAAGTCACAAATAAAAATGATTACATACACTTTTACTCTCATCACGATGATAAAGTAAAAAGAGGTATTCTAATAGGATTTTTTCTTAGGGCCCTGAGAATATGTAGTGAAGAATACATCGTGGAAGAATTTGAGTATATCGAACGTACATTCATGAACTTGCAATACCCTCAACATTGTTTGGCAAATACAAAAAGAAAAGCACTAAAAATTTACCGAAACCGAGAACATTCCTTAAATAGCCAGATACACAACAGACAAATAACATTACCAACTAATAAAAACAACGACACAATATATAAGAACCTAAATAAGACAGGCATTCAAATAACAAAACTAAACTCTTTAACAATTAGGGATCTAACACGTAAAATTATAACTAACACCAACATTAACACCAAAGCCGGAATATATTCCATACCCTGCCTTGATTGTGGAAAAATATACGTAGGAGAAACTCAACGTAATTTAAATAAAAGAATATATGAACACAAAAGAGATGTAAAAAACAACAATACACTCAACGCCATATTTTGTCACATCATGGAAAACGACCACCATTTTGATTTTAACAAAGCAACTTTCCTTAAACACATACATAACAGATCCACACGACGTTTAATTGAGTCAGCTATAATCTCCCATTCCAGCAAAATAATTAAGCAAAGAAAAGGTTTTTTCCACGTTGCTCCCTTTCTGTCGAAAATAATTATCAAAGAAAACAACTTAGACACCGGTTAAACGCGAAAAAAAAAAAAAAAATTCGTAATTTCACTTAATTTTATTTTTATTTTACTTATTTACTGTATTTTATCATTATCTATTTTTAGACTCCATTTTATCACCTCCTATTCTTATTTTTAGATAACATATTTTAAGTTACTGCGCTATTTTATCCCAATTCAATTATTTCTAATTTAAAAAAAAAAAAAAAAAAAAACGATTCTTTCGTAATCTCGTGTCATTTTATTTATTTAATCTATCACCGCTATATTTCCAAACACAATTTTTAATCTCTACGATATTTTATCTATTAGACGTAATCCACTACACTAGTTTACTCTAATTAGTTCTTCTCTCATAAAATGTATATACATGTATATATGACATCTAATTTACATAAGGAAAACACGCTGCTCTCCCCCATCATTATATATAGCCCCAATCCTCCGACTCTCTCGTCAATGACCATCCCTCTTGAAGAAGCCCGCATAAATCGGGCGAAACGTTGAGTATCCAGGTCCTTCCACCTCCATTTTATTTCATATATATATATATATATATATATATATATATATATATATATATATATATATATATATATATAACGATTTATTTAGGAATTTAAGTTGCAGGATCATTTTTCCATTAAACTTTAATATAAAATAAGCATCTTTTTGCGAAAAATTTTAGTGTGGTAGGGCAGTTATCTAAAAACAAATTATTTTTTTCTATTAGAGATAAATGATGTGCGTTTATTTGGAAGGTGTATACCTTTTTAAGCGATTACGCATAGTTTTAGGACGTTATCACTCATGCTCGGTTAATATACATAAATAATTAGAGCAGCCGAGAAATAGTGATTATTTTACGTTAAATTTATAAGTTAAATGAGCTCCATTCTAAATATTAAATGATTGTTTTTCTTTCCACCAACTTTTTAACGGCTTTCACACGTAATCATCTGTAAAACTAACACTCCATTTCGGAATGGCGATTTAGCTAAGAATAATGTTCTACAATTATTATTATTACTATTATTATTTGATCACAAAGGGGCTTTCACACAGGTCTTCAAAGATCTCTTCTTGAAAACAACATGTGGTGTTCCCTGGAAGTTGAGTGACAACAAGTCTCCCCAGATTACCAGTACTCTGCACCTCTTTAGATAACATTTGAAAATAAATTTGCATTATGGCAACAGCTGTTTGCAATTGATTTCGCATTGGCAGCAGCTATAAGTCCTCACTGGAATTTGGCTATAAGCTTCCCCAAAATCCCAGTTCTCTTCGCACTTATTCGGTCGAGGCTTGGTCAGTTCCTCAATCTTTCCTTACTTGACTATACTCGGTTAATTGATCCCTCTCTTTGTTGGGGGCAGTGATGTGGGAATGGAAGGACGAGAGTGGGGATGGGAGTAGGGAACTTATAGATATGCGGCTTCAGTTTTCTTGGTTTCATATAATGTGGTTTGCCTTTGCAGCAGTTTGTCTGGTCCAGGCTTGTTGCTCTTGTATGTTAATTTCCACATTTAAGGGGCTTTCTTAGTGTTAAAGCTGCTTTCATTATTGTTGTTCGTTGTATTTTTCCAGTCATTCCTTTGGTTCCAATTTTTTCCATTCGTTTTTCATGTTTTCGGGAATGATCCTAGTGTTTCTACTATTATAGGTATCATTTTGTATTTTCATTATCTTCAATATCCCTTTCAGCTCTCTGGCTAGCTTTGTCTATTCGCTCCGTTTCTCCCTTTCTTTGCTATTCACCATGTGATCAGATGGAATAGCAAAGTCTACGATTTGACAGGATTTTCCTTTCTTGTTAGTTATTATGACATCCGGTCTTCTTGCTTGGATAGGTTTATCAGTTTGTATGTCCATGTCCCATAAGACTTTGTGATACTCGTTTTCAAGTATGGCGGTCGGCTTATGTTTGTAACACTTGCATTTGCGTTCGAGATGCAGTTGTTTGCATAATTCCCAGTGTACTACAGTTCCCATTTGGTCGTGTCTGTTTTTTTATTCCTTTTGGACTAGTTTGCTGCATTCACTTTTTGTATGGTTTATGGTATCGTTTCTTTGTCTACAGTCTGCATTTGTAATTTGCTTGTGTTTTGTCGATCTTTGCTTTTATGTGATTTGTTCTTATCAGGTTGTCTTGTGCTGCATTTATAAGGGGCTCAGTATCTCGGCTTTTTCGTCTTCTTCGCATCCATGTCAATGTGTTTTCGTTATTTTCATATTTTGTAATCCTAATGAATCTTTGGTTTCTCTTCCAACTTTTCCTTTCTTGTCCTATCCTGTGTCTCTCTATTTTCTGTTTTATTGATGTTTGCTAGTGTCTATCGCTGCTATGATTATTTTTTCAGTGTTTTGCATTATGCATTTTCTAGTCCTTTTTTGTGTCATTCACACAGTCTTCTATTCTAACCAGTACCCAACCGCCGTATTTCCTTTTCACGTTGAGTCGGCCAATATCGTCCTTCAGATGTAGTTCGTTGTTCAAAGTCATGAGTTCCCTAGTCTTCTGATCGAGCTCTCTCAGTTCTTTAATCCACCCTATAAACGGTCCAGGGTATGTTACTAGTGACACTGCCCATGCATTTATGCCTTTTATTAGGTTTCTGCTATATAATTTGGTTTCGAGAATTTTTTTTTTTTTCTTGATATATTCCTTTCCAATTCTCTCTGTCATTTCTGTTGCTTTGATGGTGCGCGCATTCCAGTACTCTTAGGTATTTATAGGCGCCTTGTTCCCTTTTGAGCACTCACTTCTCTTTGGGTAGGTAGTTCCCTACCTTTTGTCATGTCTAGTTTTCCCTTTCTTATAACTAGTACTGCGCACTTTTCCATATCAAACTGCAATTATTATTATTATTATTATTATTATTATTATTATTATTATTATTATTATTATTATTATTTGAATCTCGATATTCTTTTGTTTTTTTTTTGTTTGTTTTTCACAGCAAAGCTATAACCCACCCATTTTTTTATAATCAAAATAAAATGCTAACTGGGTTCATAGAGAGAAGGCAAAATAGTAAACAAAACACATGTCCTCTTCATGTTAACATGGTTTTCTAAATATCGACATTATTATTTAGAAATCCATTTGAAACAATGGGAGGAAACGTTGTTAACTATTTTGTTCTCACATCGTTCTCTCGTTTTGCCTTCCAATCGTCGACTATTTGCAACTGTTTATGGAAACTTTCCAGTAGCATGGTGTACACTAACGACGACCTGATACCATCCTGTTTTTAGTTTACCTCAAAATAAATATTTCGTTGTCTTACAATTTTCAATCGATTACAAGGAAAATATTTTAGAAAAAAATATACGCAGCAATTAGCGGATCTTTATTAATAACGTCAAATTGAAAAGAATCGGAATCGGAATCGGTAATCAGTTTAGAATCGGAAATTTAGAATGTAATCGGTAATTGTATCGGAATCGGGAAAAATTTTGGTATTGCCCCATCACTAATATATATGAACAAATGATTAATAAAAGATGTTAAAAGACATCTTGAAAAAGAGTTACACACATACTTAATTTTATATATATATATTTATATATATATATATATAGTGTATGTGTGTGTACATGGATATACATGTATATATGTGCGTGTCTGTATGTGTGTGTAACTAAAATATTTGTTGTGTTGGCATACAAGCTTCCTCTGAAACATTATTCTTTCTTTATGGATTTAGCATAATATATATTCTGTTTACATATAGCCTATCATTGCAGTCCTTAATTTGTCTTTTGGAGATCCGTTAAGTCAGTATATTTCTCAGAATACCATGTGTTTGGATATTAGCTCGTCGTGTTTAAGTTGTGTAGTATAGTGACTTATTGCTTAAATTTGAAGGAAAAATATTTTTTTTACTTCTTTAATGGACTATTTTTGACAGTTATTGGAGGACTTTAGTTCAAAATTCGGATATATCCGTATATAAAGATTAATTTTAGCCTCAAGATTTCTGTGAGTTTTTAATAAAATATAGAAATGAATATAAGTATATATATATATATATATATATATATATAGTAATTTATAAAATATATATGGCGATTAAGCTACACTGAATATTCTGCGTTTCATCCAACTATAGGATTCGTCAGGCTTATGCGCGAATTCTGTGGTTGCTTGTTGTTTTTATATATGTTGAGGATTACTAGTTGGCCAATCATCTTTCTAGTACTAGGATACTAGAAAGCTGATTGACCAACTAGTAATCCTCAACATATATAAAAACAACAAGCAACCACAGAATTCGCGCATAAGCCTGACGAATCCTATAGTTGGATGAAACGCAGAATATTCAGTGTAGCTTAATCGCCATAAATATTTTATAAATTACAAACTAGCTCTACCTACGTATTGAGCACTTTTGAAGTAAATACTTAAAGTTTACGCATAAATCTATACTTTCGTATATTAAATTTATGTGAATAAATGAAGTAGTTATATATATATATATATATATATATATATATATATATATATATATATCAACTCTGATGAGATGTAGAAAGCGAAACATATGTCAGTGATTAATTATATTTTAAAAATAATACATATGCAGCTCCCTATTAAGGGTAAACGAAAATTGGTTAAAGGAAAAACCATTCCCAACTCGAATTTGGTATATATACTTAAATTAATTCAAAAAGTATTGTAAAACAAAATCAAATAACATCTACATAAAAAACGCGATACATTCAGTTGTGCGAGATAGCCTAGTAGTAGGGGGTTAACTTCTGACTGTGATGCCCCGATTGCTAATCTCGCCAGATTCAGGCTCTCTGATGAGTCGTAGATGACGAAACACGTGGCAGTGGATAATTACATTTTGAAAATTATATATATATATATATATATATATATATATATATATATACTCCTATAAATTCGTTTTTCTTTTGTGTGCATTAATATTAATATCAAAAACCCTCTTTCTATTTATTCAAAAAGAAAATACAATTTCCGTGAAATTGCATTCATCTGCAAAAGATCTAGCTAATTAGCATATTCTTTTAAACACTCATTTTAATTATTCCCTATTAGTGTCTTCGGTTTTCTAATGAGATAATCATCTTTAGTTAGCGATTATGTGTAATTATATTCATGCAGATATTCTACATGATTTATTCTTGCATAGTATTTTCATAAAAAGTGTATAGTAAACACAAAATTGTTTCCATATATATTTATGAATACGTATATGTTTTTGTTTAATCTATCTATATATCTATAAAAGTGAACGAGTCTGTGTGCCTGTCTGTCTGTGCATCTGTGTATATTTCTCTACGCAATAACTCTGTCAATTTTTAGTCTACAGACTCGAAATTTGATATGCAGGGTACTGAGATGTGGGAACATTTATGTGCTCGGTTTTCGGCCAGAAATTCGGCGGTTAAGGGGTCAAATTCAACAATTTTGGGTCTACACACTTGAAATTTTAGATATATGTTCCTTGGACATTGATATAACTTAATAACTTGATTTGAGCCCAAAATAATAAACGTAAAGGGGTCATAATAGGGGTCAACGTTAAAAAAAATGACCGTTTTTTTTGTTTTGTTTTTTTTGCTCAGCATATACCTCGACACACCCGGGCAACGCCGTGCACCCATGCCAGTCTATCTATATATCTATGAAAATTGCTGTCTGTCTGTCTGTGTGTCTGTACATTTCCCTACGCAATAACTTTGTCAATTGTCAGTCCACAGACTCGAAATTTAATATGCGGGGTACTGAGATTTGGAAAAAATCTTTGAAATCGGTTTTCGGCCAGAAATTTGGCTGTTAAGAGGTCAAAGTTCAACGATTTTACCTTTGAGCACTCTACCAATCTCATCTGACAATTTGACATTTTAGATATAGATTCCTTGGACATGGACCTAACAGTTGAGTTGAGCCCAAACAATAAATAGTAAGGGGTTATAATAGGGGTCAGATTTTTAAAAAAATTTGACCGCGTTTTTCTTTTTTGGTGTGGGGGGGTCAACATACCCCTCGATATACCCGGGCCATGCCGGACGTAAATGCTAGTTGATATATATTGTACAAATAAAATGAAATACTGAAATGATACGACTCTTGATTCGTTGTTGTCGGAGCATAATAGAATAAATTTTAAGGGGTCATAATAGGGGTCAAAGTTTGAAAAACATTGACCTCAGCGGTCTCTACCAAATTACTCAGACAATTTCTGGTCTAAACATTTAAAATTTTACATAATGGATATTCAGAGATAGCGCAAGCTTTTTCATCGGTTTAGGTCGAAAATTTTTAGTTACCAATATATAAATGTATGTATGTATGTATGTATGTATGTATGTATGTATGTGTCTTTGCATGTCTGCCCAACACTTTCTCCAGATCAGTATCGTTTTGAAGTTCGACCTTTCAAACGACAAATATCGAAAAATTTGCTAAAATGAAAATAAAATCTTCACCTTAAACTGGACAGTTTTCTACACGGGGGTGCACTTTTTCGCCGATATTTTTGAAAGTAATCCTCTACTTTCGATTGTCTAGCCTTAATTTTAAAAACTGTCACTTCTGTTTTGGCGGTTGTCGTTACAGCATAGGCGTAAGTTTTTTTATCCCAGTTGTTTTCCTCCTTTTCTGGATGGGTTCGAGTCTGCCTTCCTACTACCACTTTTTCTTTTGCTCAACATACACACCCAAACGCCCGTATGCTAGTATATATATATAAATATATATATATATATATATATATATATATATATATATATATATATATATATGTACGTATATACATATTACCATATAATAATATCATTGAGAAATACCTCCTAGTGAGCTAATATATATATATATATATATATATATATATATATATATATATATATATAGAGAGAGAGAGAGAGAGAGAGAGAGAGAGAGAGAAAGAGAGATACAGATAGGCAGAGACAGAGAGAGACATAGACAGTGAGAGAAAGTGAAAGAGAAAATGAGATGGAAAAGGAATGTTAATTTATACGTCTTTCATCGTTTCGTTTTTGTTTCAAAAGTCTCTGGGAATGACTAATGTACAGGAAAATGTTTAATATGCCATGCGTGTCTTATATACGATTATTTATATTCAGTATATTTAACTGTTTCTTCACGTGTTTGTTCTTGTTTTTCTTAATATTTTAAAATTAACTTTTTAACTTCATTTTTTTTCTTTCGTTTAAGATGTTCGCCAGTAATTATTCCTTCCACACAGATGGCCCACTTAGGCAATGATAAAGAGAAAAATAAAAAAAGATCCTTACAATTTGATTTAATTTATATACCATTTTATGTAATGATTGACCTTGCTTTTTTAAGTATATTAAAGAAATTAAACATATTCATAAAACAAATTCTCTGCAGGGTAACTGGCTTGTTATAGTTCCCGATAAGTACACTTTTATCTGACAAACCAGTTAAAATATCAGTCAGATTACCCGAGCGTCCCCGTAGAGTAAGAGTCGATCGACAACATTTTGGAGAAGTCTGACCATGACCCATGACTAAATCAGTAACAGAACTGCGACGGTAGGCCAAACCGAAAAAATTCACTGACCTACTGACTATTGACACGGGGTGGAAACGATAGTTACTGCTTTTTGGTTTGCAAAAATATTTGGTCGGGATTTGTGGGAACTCACCAATACACAAGATGTGAATGCTTCCGAACAGAATAAATATGTAGAGAGTTTTAAATCTCGTTGTGTGTGTATTTGTATTTTAAGTGTATATTTATATTTTAAGTGTATATTTGTATTTTAAGTTTGTATTTGGATTTTAAGTGTATATTTGTATTTTAAGTGTATATTTGTATTTTACGTCAATATTTATATTTTAAGTGTATATTTATATTTTACGTGTATGTTTATATTTTAAGTGTATATTTATATTTTAAGTTTGTATTTGGATTTTAAGTGTATATTTGTATTTTAAGTACTACAACTCTCCTGCTCTATGCATTATGTCTTCTTGCAAATACACATACATTTTCTCGTAACCATATCATTCTTCAGACTATAACAATACATCAATAAATCAATAAATCAATAAATCAAGAAAGATCAAGTTTTTTTTTACTTAGCCTATAAGCTAAATAAACGATAATTTTATTTACCTACTCTGAATACAAAATCAGCCAGATAATCAGCAGGGGTGCAAATATGTAGAATATAAAATGTCGATTTAAATAATTGACGCTCAAAAAGTGTTCATAAGAAATACACAATATGTATATGTTGTTTTATTTTTATTGGACTAAACTATGATGATTAAGGAGACATAGAACTGGATCAACTATAGCAGGGATCAACCAGTATAAATGGTTCTGTAAATTGGCTGAAATCATCATTTTGTAACTAGGATGAGGAGAGAAATATAAAAGTTGCCCAAGATCAATACTTGGTGACAAATACTTTTAAAAAGATCAGTAGCCTCAGCAACGATAAGTGTAGGTTTTATTATAGACGAGTAGTAAGTGTGACATTCAGTCGAAACGTTCTTCCGAGGGACGTCTACTATACCTACTATACAATGTGACAGAATGCTAACCAAGTACACGTGAGCCAAAAACGATTGCACTGTCAAGTAGGATATAAGTTTACAGTCACTGCATTAACCGACACTTTTAAAGAACACTTTAAGGTTGGTTATGCCTGCAATTATTTCCTAAATACTGTCACCGTGCCGATAGGCAAACACTTACAATTAAGATTGATAGAACCATTCGATAATTTAGTCGGAAGTTTTGTGAAAACCGCTGCTCCCTAAACCTCGCACACATAGTACTAACTTCATTAGTTCGTCTAGAAATTATATTCACCGGCAGAAACTTCTTCGCCTTGATTAATCAATAACCTGATCACTTTGCACCCGCCTGCATTATTCCATGCTGGGGTTCATTAAGAAAAGAAGTTAATCAATAATTAATTTGTCATGGCCACTTAATGATTAATTCGCGACATCTATCAAATTCAACTAATTTATGACCTGTAATTAAGTCTCCTAGATGACAGTCCGCAGGAGGTTGCATTGCCTACCTGCGTTCGGGCACAATCAGGTGATTAATTGTAATCAGAGGTTGGCTGCATCGGTAGAAGCATACCTTGAGGGCAAATAGAATGCGATGGTATATAGGAAAGATGTCCAAGTCCAAAGGTTGAGAAACCGAATGGATCGGGCGGGGGTCTAATAAAGCCGCTGGCCTAAAGAAGACAAGCAAACACTCTGCAGTTTAGATAGGAGCGTCTAGTTAAACAAAAAAGAAGATATAAATTATTAAAAAAGAGATTAATCTTAAAAGCAATAAACGATGGCGTGTGTGTCTAATATCGTGAATAGTCTTGGAAAATATGAAAGCCAAATCATGAACACGGGACATGCAATCACCGATGTCGAATAGTAAAAATATTACCTCCGCATAGGCAAGTGAGAGTAAGAGAGAGAGAGAGAGAGAGAGAGAGAGAGGGGGAAAGAGAGGGGGAGAGAGAGCGTGGTGGAGGGAAGAGGAAGACATACAAACAAAGCGAGAGAAAAACAAGAGAGAGGTAAATAGAAAGACAAAGAAACAGTGAGAGATTGCCAATATATTAGCACAACACATTTTTAAGTTCATTTTATCCTATATGCGTCTTCACATTTAAATGAGTATTTTCATCGTAAAACGCTTGGATTGGATAGATGAATCTTAGTATATATATATATATATATATATATATATATATATATATATATATATATATATATATATATAATATTGGTCTGCGAGTCAACTTCACACTTATTTATATAGCAAGAAGTATCCATTAAACATTACTTTGCACTAACTAAATGTAGTCGCCTTTCAGTGAATTAACGCTTATTCTGAGCAAAAAAAAATCAAATCGGATTATATGGTGATGTTAAAAATGAAATCGGTAATCAAAAACAACCGAAAAAACAGAATTACTACAACTACTACTACTACTACTACTAAAATTATCATTATTATTAGAAGTAGTAGTAGTAGTATTTATTATTAGAATAGTTTGAATTCTTTTGTTAACTGTTCTCATCTAAAGTCTTATTTGGATTCGCGGCGCAGTGAATAGAGTAATTGATGAAATTCAGTTGCAAAGTTCTTTTTCTGAAGATTGGGTGTTCAATTCTCAGTGGGGCAATCCAAAAATACAATTGTGAATTACTTAAAACTTCTACCAAATCATTGCTGGCAGAACGAAAACATGTTACCCCCATGGATTAAATAACATGTTCTGTACGAAATTCTAAAAAGGGTTATGGGGCGCCGGGGCGCGTGGAGGTATCTTACACTTATACTGTTTCAGTTTTCATGATTCTCTGTGATGTTCTTTTGTTTTTCACATCTGTAGCCGTTTTTCTGTTTGTGTCTGCAGTTCATGTGTATTAGTCTCCGCATTCAATATTTGTGCAGTTTTCATTATTGTTATTCGTTGTTTTTTTGTTTTTTTTCTAAGCCATCCCTCTGATTTCAATCTCTTCTTTTTTCAACATTTTTCGATTATGTTGCTTTTCTACTATTAGTGGTGTTACCTTGCCTTTCTTCATGTTCCTAATACTTTTAAGCACTTCAGAGTAGTTATTTCGATCTTCGTTTCCTTGATATCCATTCCGTGGTCTGCTTAAAGGGCAAAATATACGATCCGGCAAGATTATTCCTTCTTATTAACTATTATGATTTCTCACTTGGATGGGTTTTCTGTTTTTATTACCATACGGTAAAGATGGAATTGTTTGCATAATTGCCTGCTTTATCGTGTATATTTTTCTATTATTTTGGGGCTAGTTTGCTGCATTCACTTATTATGCGTTTTCTTTTCTCCACAGGATCTGCTTTTGTTGTTTTCTTGTGTTTTGTCGGTTTTTGCTTTGATGTGTTTGGTTCTAATCCCGTTATATTGTGAATCTGTTATCAGTGATTCAGTTTCCCTCTTTACGTTTCCTTCATTATTATTATTATTATTATTATTATTATTATTATTATTATTATTGTTATTATTATTATTGTTATTATTATTGTTATTATTATTATTATTATTATTATTATTAGTAGTAGTAGTAGTAGTAGTAGTAGTAGAAGTAATAGTAGTAGTAGTATTAATATTAGTATTCTTATTATTTGTATTTTTGGTACTATTAATTTATTCTTATTTTAACTATTGTCAATATTACTGATAAAACTATTCTTTGGATTATTATTATTATTATTATTATTATTATTATTATTATTATTATTATTTGCACTTACTGGTTGGTTGGTTGGTTGGTTGTTTTTGTTTTACGGCATATCAACCCTTTCCGGGTTATTTAATGACGAATCCAAAGATTTTGAAGAACATTTTTTTAATAGAATATATTTGTTATTTTCACGTTGGTTTCTATTGAACCCATAGTTGGGACCCTAACAGGTACTACCACTCCGGGTCAGAGTGGACCTGGGAGCAATGGTAATTAAAGGGTGGCTCCACACTCCCCAAAGCGCACAAGCTGGGGCCTCACCACTGGATATAGTTTAAGGTCATATCCAGGACTCCCATTGAGGGACTTTTACCCTCTGCAGGGGGACAGTCGGCGTATTCTAATGCCCCGCCGACAGGGCCACACTTACTGGACTTGTTACAAAGGCCAGCATCAAATCTATTCCTCTATCCATACCCCTTAGTATTTCCTGAAGTCTGTGGTAAATCTCCCCAAATTTGCAGTGCTCTCTACCTTATTCGATCAATTTTGCAAATTAATTTAAGTTATTGAAACAGCAGTGTACTATTGATTTCGCCTTTATAGCGACATGAAAAAGGTGACAATTGTGACCCAAACACCTGTGATGGTCTTAAATAACATCAGTAATCACTGAATTAGAGCTTTTTAATTTTATGAACACTCCTGGCAACAACCGGTGATCTTGCTGATTAAAATTGTTTATTTAGTCACACAAAATAAAAGAAGGAATAATAACCGGAATGAAGAGACTGATAATAACATTCACAGTAATATTGTTTGTGACAGGACCCGTTACATGATGTCGAATACTATTGTTTCGTCTTGGGTGTGACCTTGGGTTCATAGTTTCAGAATTTCGCGTGCGTGGGAAACTTGTACGGAAAAATTAAATCCATCATTTTAGAAAATTACATAATTGATATGCGCAGGTGATTTAGCAACCTAAGTCAATCATGGCGAATCCAATTTTTAGGTACTGTTGATGGATTGGCTGAATGTAAACTCAGTCTTCCCAACCCAAACCTTTCCCCGCTCTATAAATGGGTCCGCGGAGCGTTTTACCGCCAGTAAAAATCTAGTCAGTCGAATCCGGTTGAAGTTTGGAGTCGAACCTCTCCACCCCTTAACTTACACTACACCTTCCCTCCACTGATCCTCTGATAGAGAAAGAGGGAGGAGCCAACTGGTTGTTGACAAAAAGGCCCCGCTTGAGTCACTGTCTAAGCAGAGTGCTTGTTGAAAAAAAAAGCATTGCATATATTTCCCATTTCATAACTTTAAAATTACATTTTTGTATCCTAAATTTATCTATTAATTAATCTTTCTAAACGAAAACCCCGAAATTTTACGCATGGAATCAATTATTTTTTGCGTGCGGAATTCGTAACTAACTCACAAACGAATGATACCAATTGAAGTTACTTTCTTTCAGGAGACAGCGAGCAGGAAGAGAAGGTCGGCCAACCAAGTGCCTTTAAACTACAGCCCGCGATTCGTGTATTGCTCGAGACTTTGAGTTGCTCACTTTGATTTTTGTTGTTTTTTAAAATACTTTTTTTAGATTTTTTTATCTCCTTTCTTTTTACTACGAGCTAGTGTTGGAGCACGGAATACAGACATCGTACATCAAACTTGTCATCGTAGAAGACACCGAGATAACGCTATTGAACTGTCTTGGGTATTCTGAAATCGGAACAACTTAGGACACCACTCATGTACCAATCAACACAGCTGTCCTTATCGAGTTATATTGGTGATTTTCTGACCAGGATCTGACCCCCGGAAATTCCATAACGGGGCGTAACCGTATTATATTGATTCCGTTTTTCCAGAAAGTGACCTTTAACTGGGGGGAGACCGGCGGTATACAAATACAAGTTTCGCCAAGATCTCATCTTCTTTGCACATATCCAGTGCAGGCCGTGCTAGTGTTTTCTCTCTTTCAACCCTCTTTTACTATTCATGGCTATCCGGTTTCATATCAATTGATGCTGACACTTTTTTTAGGGAGAGGTTACTTACAGGTTCATTTTTCTCTATTCCATGTAGTGTTCCATCGTGTTAAACTTCTACAGTAGTTTCTATATGTTCGATTAGTGCATGTGGCTCATTAATATCATTCTCCATATTCAAAGGTCGCTCAAATATTTCATCCGCTTTCATTATTACTATACCTTATACGTTCTCAGCCATCTTATCGCTTGCATTCTCTTTTTACGGTTAATACTTATTGTTGTGTTGTTTAGATTTCCCACATCGTTTCTAAGCAAGCCATAAGTATGTAGGTGCCGAGGACGGATCATTATGTGTGTCTTTATATTGCCAACAGACAAAGGCCATGCTCTAAGATGAAATATTTCAATAAATTGGCAAATCCAATTTGATCTGGGGCCAACTGAAAGTAAAAACGAAAATCTGAGTTTGTAAACATGAAAGCCGTTGTCACAAACCCTCTGACCCTCGGTCGGCCTACCTACAGCCACTTTTTTTTTTTTGCTCAACCCATTTTTCCAGACACTTGGGCAACACCGGGCAACCAGTCCAGTCTTCTATAATATAAAGCTCACCTGTTTATTAAAATCTATGTATGTATGGTTGTATATCTGCTAAAAATTTTCAACACGGGCAGATTATTGTCACAAGACCCGTATCATTTTGCGACTCGACTCTTCGGATAACAAGCATTGAAAAAATGGCCCAAAACATTAATTTCATTCCCTCTCAACGGAACACTTTTCTACAGGGAAGCGTCGCTTTTATTTCGCCGATGTTTTCGGAAGTGATCCTCTCTTTTCGATTGTCTAGCTTTAATTTAAACATACGTCACTTCCGTTTTGGCGCTGGGCACAACATACATTGAACATATATTGAAATAATTCGCGATTATAGAAAGCTACCGCGAATATTAGCATTTTGGGATCCACATAAACAGTATTCCATTAAAGCGTATTATAAGCGCCCAACGCATAGCATATTATCTACTTAGCGTATTTCTTTATAGGTATAATACCCCAATTAAGAACAAATCTCCAACATACGTGGAACAATCAGTTCAAACCGTGGAAAAAAATAAAAAAATATTCTGTCATTAATTCTAACCAGATTGTGAGTTACGATGTAGTGACTATCTACGAGATGACTAACTGAAGAAACTCTGATTTTTGTACGAGATAATCTGACTTAAGATACTGAAAAAGCGCAATTGCCCCAAATTTTAATATGGATATGTCAAGTCCTTGGCTAGAAACTACGTATTAATAAAGGGATCTGATATGTGTGTGTATATATGCACACACACACACATACACACACACAGACACACACACATATATATATATATATATATATATATATATATATATATATATATCGACAGGGAGAAAGTCGAGCGATGGGATCACAAGGTACACCATGTTGGGACAATATATACGTTGAATATCTTGAGAAAACATCATTAACATCATTAAATAATGTTGCTGTGATATATGAATGAAGGAAAATGTGAAATATATGCGTCAATTTATGATACAGAATGATAAGAGGGTAAACGTCCATGCTAAAGAGGTTTTAGAATTTAATAAAAGAATAAGTGAATATTCCGGCACGAATAACATAAAGTATGCAAAGCTAGTATTTATCACATTCAATTTTCCAACATTTATATGTAATTACTTATCTTTCATTTATTCGTGAAATGGCTCGTATGTCGTCTCCTATTTTGATAGTTGCAAAATTTTTACAACGTAATCGTATCTAGCAAGTGCATCTTCTATATGTGTGCAGTATTAGCTAGCATTACTTTGAATAATTATTTGATTAAAATGTCTGGTTTACATTTAGATTTCTTCCTTTAGAAACTATATATATATATATATATATATATATATATATATATATATATATACATATATAAAAATGTAAATGTATATATGTATATATATATATATACCTATATATACATATATACATATATATATATAATCAGAGATTAAGAAGATATATGTATGTATATATATATATATATATATATATATATATGCACATAAATATATACATATAAAATATATATGTACTCTGAGATTTTAATCTAGACTGAGCGAAGGGCATCCTCTTTGTGCTATATAAATTCCGAAAAACTTTGTTAATCCTGTTAATTTACCTCATAATATAAACATCGTTCTTATTGAATAAACCCCGCACGTTTTCTACTTCAGTATATAAAAAAAAAACTATTTAATTAAACAAAAATTAATATATATCTAACTAATAAGACCATACTATATATCATCATATAGATTCCAAGCTTATTATTACAAAAAACTCTCTTTTGATAAAGTTTTTGGTTCATTTTGTCGTTTTTATTTCTATACATGAGTAGTGAGTTCTTATTTTAAAAATCGAATTAAAGATATTTCTGTCGTCCTCTAGAGACATAGAAAGTCTTGCAGTATTATCTGAGCGCGTTTCAGCTTTATTGTGACTTTTTAACGCTGCTTCTAGATTGTTTATGAATAAATGGATCTAGCTATTTCTAAGTTATCCAATGAGGCTAAATTATTTCAAACTATTAATTCGATGATAAGATTAGAGTTATTTTTTTTGCTTTTCTTTCTCTTCTCTACTCCGGGTTTTCTTCTTCGAACTAAAACTGCGTTCTCTCAAGCGTGCGAGGAATGTTGTCATTTTTGTTATACTTTCTTATTTTCTACTTTTTTGCTTCTTTTTCTTCGTTTTATTTTCCTCTTTGTACCCCCTTTCATCTCACCCCTTTTATTTTCTTTCGTTTTCAATTTTTTTTATTTTTCTTTCTATTTCAAAATTTTCCTCTTCTTTTTCTTCTTCATCATCTTGTTCTAATCAATCCAAAGTGCTTATCTAATGCTCATACACGGCTTCCGTCACTGTTAGAAATTATCTTCTTCATCATTCGCATTAA
>NC_136490.1:67906057-67963557 GCF_053919585.1 Euprymna scolopes | reverse complement strand
GTGTGTGAGTGTGTGTGTGTGTGTATCTATGGTTACATCGAGCTGCCGCTTATAAGTGTCTAATCTAATATTTTTATTTGTTATTTTTAATTTTTAATTTTTATTTTTTTAAATCCCTACCACCCTCTCTATTAAATGTATTAAGTGGATTGCTACTACCACCACCTCTGGTTTTTTGAGGGTCGAAGCCCGATCTTTTCTTTTCTTTTTTTCAGTATCAAATTGTCTGATTTAGATGCTTGAAAATACCATAAGGTTGAAATAAATTATTGCATCGACAATTATGTAATTTCCGTGTTATATTTTTTATATATATATATATATATATATATATATATACATATACATATATACATATATATATACATATATATATACATATATATACATATACATATATACATATATATATACATATATATATATATATATATATATATATATATACTTTATTTGAGCACAAAACAATAAATGTTAAGGGGACGAAAAGGGATCAAAGTGTAAAAAAAAGACCGTTTTTGTTTGTTTGTTTAGGTCAGTATACACCTTTAAACACCCAGGAAACGGCAGGCTGAAATGCTAGTATATCTATAAAAGTGAACGAGTCTGTGTGTCTGTCTGTGTGTCTGACTGTGTACATTTCGCTACGCAATAACTCTGTCAATTTTTAGTCTAGAGACTCGAAATTTTATATAGAAGGTACTGAGATTTGGGAAATCTATGTGATCGGTTTTCGGCCAGAAATTTTGCTGTTAAAGGGTGGCAAAGTTAAATGATTTGACCTTTGAGAACTCTATCAAACTCCTCCGACAATTTTGGGTCTGAACACTTAAAATTTTAGATATAGGTTATATATATATATATATATATATATCCATTATATATAAAAACGTGAACGTGTCTGTGTATATGTGTATCTGTGTGTGTGTCTGTGTACACTTTCCCACGCAATAACTCTGTAAATTTTCCGTCTACAGACTCGAAATTTTATGTACAGGGTAGTGACATTTGGAAAAATCTTTGTAATCAATTTTCGGCCAGGAATTTGGCTGATAAGGGCCAACGTTTAACGATCTGACCTTAGAGAACTCTACCAAACTCCTCCGCCCATTTTGGGTGTAAACACTTGAACTTTTAGATATAGTTCCCGTGGACCTGGATCAAAGTTAATAACTTGATTGAAACCCAAAAGAATTACTATTAAGGGACCATAATAGGGGTCAAATTCAAGAAATTAACTTTTTTTTGCTCAACATACACCTCCAAACACCCGGGCAACACCGGGCTGAAATGCCAGTATATATATATATATATATATATATATATATATATATATATATATATATATATATATATATATAGTCTAAAATTATAAAATTATCGCCATAAAAAGGACTCTATTCTCGTTTGCTGAAAACCGCTTTTTTGTTGCAGATCATCTACTAGTTGACAAGTTGCGTATAAATCCTAAGAGCGATAGGAGCCTTCTATTATGTCTGAAAGTGACAAAAAGTTCAACGAGCGAGAGCGGAGATAAGCCACTGTATAAGTCACGCTCTCTCCCGAAAAGATGACAATTGCCAGCGCCCTCAAAATGCATATCCGGACATTTCAACGTTGACGTCACAGCTCAACCAAGTTTCCTGCGCGGTTATAGTCTTTGGTGTGGTTTAAAGTGATGGTCACATCATGCTACTTCACATCTTCAAAGTCGCTTTAAAAGTCAAAACCAAAGTATACTAAGGTGTGATGAAAAGTATGTTTATGCCCATAAATAATCGGTTTGCCGCTGGTATGGCAGCAGGACTCAGCGCCGGCCCACAAGTCAAAAATGTTTAAGGCTACGACTTTGTACCCTTCACTTACTGAGCCCCAATGCCCCGGTCTGAACCTGCTTGACTATTTTGATCATACGTCGGGAACATTATTAACATGATCTGACAAAACACCAACGCAAGCCGGATCACCGAGTATTCGCCGGGCTCTAGCCGGCGCTTTCAAAAAGCTATAGTCACAGTTCGCGACCGGTATCGATGCGGTGATTGACTCTGAATGCGGCTACATTGAACATATTAAGTTCTCCTACATAATCAAGTGACCTGCAATTGATTTTTGCAATAACACTTTTAAAATAATTTTTAGGGGGACAAATTTATCACTCAACCTATATATATATATATATATATATATATATATATATATAAATATATATATATATATATATATATATATATATATATATATATATATATATATATATATATATATATGCTAGCATTTCAGCCCGGCGTTGCCCGAGTGTTTGGAGGTGTATGTTGAGCAAAAATAAAAAAGCGGTCATTTTTTAAAACTTTGTCCCTATTATACCCCCTTAATATTTATTGTTTTGGGCTCAACTCAAGTTATTAAGTTAGATCCATGTCCAAGAAACCTATATCTAAAAGTTCAAGTCTTTAGACCTCAAATTGTCGGAGAAGGTTGGTAGATTTCTCAAAGGTCAAATCGTTGAACGTTGACCCCTTAACAGCCAAATTTCTGGCCGAAAATTGATTATGAAGATTTTTCCAAAATCTCAGTACCCTGTATATCAAAGTTTAAGTCTTTAGGCTTAAAATTGGCAGTTATTGCGTAGGGGAATCTACACAGAGAGACATAAACACAGACACGTTCACTTTTATAAATATATAGATAGGTAGATAATAGAAGGAACAAAAATATATACGTATACATAAATATATATGGAAACAATTTTTTGTTTACTGTAGAAATTTTACGCAAATATTATGTAAATATAAATCATGTAAAATATGTGCATGAATTTAATTACAAGTAATAGTTAACTTAAGATGGTCATCCTATTAGAAATCCTCAAAAACTAATAGGGAATTAATTAAAATGAATGTTTAAAGAACATGCAAATTAGCTTGATCTTTTGCTTGTGAATGCATTTCCACAACCTATATATAAGAAAATTGTATTTTCTTTTTAAATAAATAGAAACGAGGATTGTTTTATACGAATATCAATAGACACAAAAGGAAAGCGAATTTATAGGAGTGTATATATATATATATATATATATATATATATATATATATATATATATATATATATATATATATATATATATATGTACATATATATGCGAAAGGCGAATGAACTCTTTTTCTGGGTCAACGGCCAATATGTACATATATATGCAAAGGGCGAATGAACTCTTTTTCTGGGTCAACGGCCAACTAGCACAGCGTATATATGTGTGTGTGTGTGTGTGTGTGCGTGTGTGTGTATTGGGGTGGAGAGGGCTACTGTAAGCCGTGATGAAGGCAACCTTTCTAGGAGAAGCAAATCTCTGATTTAAAAAAACATAAAGCGTAAGACCAGTACCCGCATTAAGCTGGTCTGCAGTTTAATTTGTTGCTGGCTATCTTGCTCTTGCTTGTTGCTGGATTTCAACATTTTGAACCGGGAGAGAGACTTAGCTGTCGTACAAAGCTAAGACTCTGTAACATCATATTTGTATAAATACTCCTCAGACATTTGGGCTCATGGATTTTAAATGTCTGAGGGAGTGGCACTCGTCTGACAAGACGTTGCAATCATCATATGTACACACACACACACACACACACACACACATATATATATATATATATATATATATATATATATATATTAATAATTCTCTAAGTTCCAAATATCAAGTTTCTCGGTCATTTATAACTTTTCTAAAAGTATCTATTACAATATTTTTTTTGTTTTTCGACTGCATATTTCGACTGCATATTACGTCACTTACTCTTCTTTAGTTGTTTACATAAGAAACTTATTAAAACAGTATTTTGGAAAACTTACATGGTTTATACAATCGACACCCTCAGCCGTTCATTCTCAGTGTCGTATATATATATATATATATATATATATATATATATATGGCGCTCGATATTTGGTATGCCCATATTTCGAATAGAGTTGACTAGTTGCACTTTAAATCAATATTTGAGAAAACATAATGTCTGTGGCTTTGACAAATATATTCCCCCTACCAAATTTGTTGGTATTTCTGTTTATATAAGTCTGGTAAACAATTAGCATCATTATATTATTATCATCGTCATTATATTATTACGCTTATCGCTCCGTCCGTTATCATGCTGTGCATTCCTAAAAAAGGAAAGTGGAGTTTTCCAATTGTCAACTTTGAAAAAAATTTGGTGTCGCTGTTGAGGCAAAGCTAATAATAATAATGTGTCTTTGTTGGACTTTTTAGCTAAGATCAAAGTGTAGTATACGGTCTTCAGGTGCTACATTTCAATTTCTTCTCTCTCAGTTTAAGAGAAATCATTTAAGACTAAGACATTTTTTCTCCACGTTAAACAACGACCCCGGTGTCTAAATCTGTCCCGTGGGGAGGCATTGTGAATAGGTACTATATTAAATATAACAAAGTTTTAATATAAAAAAGTAACTGGAAAAAGTTATTTCTGATTTAATTACAAACTGCCAGGGAAATGTCACTTCTGATTAATTATAAAATGCCCTGGAAAATGTCCGTTGATTAGGTTTTTTTTGTTTACTTGCCTCCCCACAAGGGCGGAATCGGACATGAGGTCGGTTATACATTTGGAGCAAACCAGCTTCCCAAAAGGAGCACGCTGGTCAATAATAAAAATAAAAATTGTATTAGTAATGAAGGATTTCTCCTCCATTAATCAAGACCAAAAAAAGGGGGGATTTACATCACTGGAATGCTGAAACTGATACTACACTCAGAAATTCATGTTGAAGCAATGGTTGCCTAATCCCTAACCGTGTTAATGTTTTTATGTATTATTTTCGAAAAGCTGCTGAAACTGTTTATGATTTAAACATTACTTTATTTCAAGTATATTTTAAGCAGTGGGTTACGGGATATGAAGTCAGTCCTGGAAATTACTCCAGCCATTTACGATTTAAACATTACTTTATTTCATGTATATTTTTAAAAGTGGGGTGGGGGATATTAAATCAGTTACGAAAATAGGTGAAATCATTAGACATTACTTAATTTAATATATATTTTTAACATTGGGGTGGGAAATATGAAATCGGTTCCGGAAATGGCTGCGACCATTTACGTTCTGGACATTACATTATTTAATGTATATTTTTAACAGTAGGATGGGAGATGAGAAGTCGGTCCCGGAAATGATTGAAAAAGTTTACGATTTATACATTACTCTATTTCATGTATATTTTCAACAGTGGGTTGGGGATTATAAGTCAGTTCCAGAAATGGCTGTGACAGTTTACTATTAAGACATTACATTATTTAATGTATATTTTTAGCAGTGGGTTTGGGATATAAAGTCAGTCACGGAAATGGCCGTACCAGTTTACGATTAAAACAAGGTTCAAAAAAGAGTCGCAAATCTGATATGCCCTGAACTGGCATCTAAGCTTCAGTCTCTGTCCCATCGACGAAACATTGCACCCCTCTGCTTGTTCTAAAAGTCTTTTAATGGTGAATGGTCAGACGAACTGCAAGCACTTGTGTCCCCACGACGTGAACACTCTCGTCAAACCCGACAGACAGCTAAATCCCACCCTCACTCTGTAGAGATCCCTAGATGTAAAAGATATTTCTACACCAGTAGTTTCTTCCACAGAACCGCTAGACTTTGGAATTCCATTCCAGGTCTCTACTTCCCCAACTGTACTGGCATGCAGAAGTTCAAGTGCAACGTAAACCGATATCTTGCTGCCAAAATCCCTACATAGTACCCCAGTAGTCGTTGCCCATGATAGTAGCCTCCTACACCAAAGTGGCAATATGCCTTGTTTGGGGTGAAAATGTAAAAAAAAAAAAATACTTTATTTAATGTATATTTTCAACAGTGGGTTTGCGGATATGGAGTCAGTCCCTGGATTGAATGAGATGTGCAAATATATACTATCAGAAAGCATCGCCCAGTATTTAATGAGATAGGTGAGTATTTTGCTACTATATGGTAGCAAAATACCCAGCGCCTCCCGGGATCGAATGAGGTAGTTGAACGATATATATTAGCAGAATATGCGGCGTCACCCGGGATTGGATAAGATAGGTGAAACATATACTATGAGAACACCCAGAATTGATTGATTTGTTGGTAATGAAATAATCAGTCCAGGCAATATATCAAAGCTATTATTTAAGTAAGGGGGAGCGACATAGTGGGTTAAAGTTATGAAAATTATTGTCGAAATTAGTAACATATCCAAGAATTATGAAAAATGATGAAAAGTGAGTTACTTGATTGGTGTGTTTGTAATGATATAATAAGCCCAGACAATATATCAAATATATCATATAAGTAGGAAGGAGAGGCATAATGTGGTGGTTTAATTATACAAATTATTGCCGAAATTATGAACAACGATTAAATGGGAGTAAATGAGTTGAGTGTTTATAATAAAATAATCAGCTCATGAAATATATCAAAGTAATTATGTTAGTAAGAGAGGGCGATAAGAATGGTTTAAATTATGAAAAATAATTGTCGAAATTCGTAACATATCCAAGAATTATGAGAAATGTGATATGTTATTTAATGCATTAGTGTGTTTGCAATGAAATAATCAGACCAGGCAATATATGAAAGTTATTATTTTAGTAAATGGGGCGATGATGTGGGTTAAAATGATGAAAAATGATTGTCGACATTATTAACATATCCAAGAATTATGAAAAATGAAAAATGTGAGTTAATTGATTGGTGTGTTTGAACTGAAATAATCATCCCAGATAATATATGAATTATTATTTTAGTAGTGGGGGGGTTGATAATGTGGGTTTAAATATTAAATATAATTGTCGAAATGAGTAACATATCCAAGAATTAGTAAAAAATGATGAAGTGTGAGTTAATTGATAGTTGTGTTTTTTTATGAAATAATCAGCCCCGACAATATATCAAAGTAATTTTTAGTACGAGGGGGCGGCGAGGATGGTTATAATTATACAAAATTATTGTCGAAATTAGTAACATATCCAAGAATTACGAAAAATACGAAATATGATGTAATTGATTGGTGTTTTTTAATTAAATAATCAACCTAGAAAATATATCAAAATTATTATATAAGTAAAGGGGAAGGAGATAAGGAGGGCTTAAATTATGAAAAACTATTATCGAAATTAGTAGCATATCCAAGAATTACGAAAAAATGATGGAATATTAGATAATTGATTGGTGTGTTTGTCAGGAAATAATCAGCCTAGACAATATATCAAAGTTATTATTTAGTAAAGAGGGATGGGCGAAAATGTAGGTTAAAATTATGAAAAATGATTGTCGAAAGTAACATATCCAAGAATTATGAAAAATGATTAAATGTGATTTCATGCATTAGTGTGTTTGTAATGATATAATAAGCCCAGACAATATTTCAAATTTATTATTTTATTAAGGAGAGGGCGATAATGTTGGTATAAATTATGAAAAGTGATTGTCGAAATTATTAACATACCCATGAATTATGAAAAACGATGAAATGGAGGTTAATTGATTTGTGTTTGTATTGAAATAATCAGCCCAGCAAATGTATCAAAGTTATTAATTAAGTAAAGTTGGGTGACAACGTTGGTTTAATTTATAAAAAAATATTGTCGAAATTAGTAACATATCCAAGAATTACATAAATTGATGAAATGTGAGTTGTTTGATGTGTGTGTTTGTAATGAAATAATCCGCCTAGACAACATATCAAAGTTATTATTTTAGTAAGGTGTGCGATATGTTGAGTTTAAATAATGAAAAATTATTGTAAAAATTAGTACCATATCCAAGAATTATTAAAAATGATGAAATGTGAGTTGACAGTTGTGTTTTTTTAAATAATCAGCCAATACAATATATCAAATTTGATATTTTAGTAAAAGGAGGGGCGATAATGTGGGTTGAAATTATGAAAAATTATTGTCGAACATAGTAACATATTCAATAATTATTAAAAATGATAAAATTTGAGTTAATTGACCGGTGTGTTTGTAATGAAATAATCAGCCCATGAAATATATCAAAGTTATTATTTTAGTAAGTGGGCAGTACAGTTTTAATAAAAAACTAGAATAATATGACTGCGCCTTCATTCATGCTGAACAGAACTCTCACAGCATGCCCAGCAACAATATATTCCATATTAAAAATACTGATATGTAATTTCCACAGGTCCCGCTAGTAACTCCCTAATTTTCTATGCAGTATTTATTCTTTTATATTACCAGTAGCGATGTACATCACTGAAAAAAATATAAATGCAATATTATATCTTACAGCATTGAGAAATGCTATTATGTAAAAATAAGATACTTGATTTTGATAATCACATTAGTGAAGTAATTTGATATTCAATCTTCGTTTATTAGTATATAATATTTGCCATATATTGTGATCTGAAGAAATATTTCTGGGCATTACTCATCATTTAATCACTCTCTCTCTTATATATATATATATACGTGTGTGTGTATGTGAGTATGTCTGTGTGTATTAAAATATAGTCAGTATCCTTTAATTAGTGGCTCTTTACCTAAAATTGAACTATGGACTATTCCGTTTTGCAGGCATGTCGCTTTATTCTACAAAATGCAGTTAGTCTCTGACAGTTAGACCGTGAAAAAAAAACGAAAATTTGATTGTAGACAAACTAGTTTGAAAATGTGTTCATGTATATAACGCTAGCTAAAAATTATGCACATGTTTTGGTACGTGTGTCTACAACACGTGACCTATTCTGGCCAATAAGGAAGAGATCACGCCAGAATCGGTTATGAAAGCGAGGCGTCAACTCGGGGAACATCAAGCCGGCCATACCTGATGGCTCGTCCAATTAAAAAGAAACAAAATAGACACGATGTACGTGGCTGAAATAAAAAAAAAAATTGGCCTACATTAGGTGTAGAATTTAATCATCCCTTGAGGATATCTGAGAGTGCACGTATATCTGTAATTTCGTTGAGTATCGCGAAATAATTTTTTTCTTTTCTTCTTTTTGTGCCGGAGTAGATAGTAAGTATGAATCTGAGGAAAAATAAAGAAGATAGAACGTACTTTTTTTCTTCGACTTTTCTCTTTTTTATTTTCAGTTATTCTACTATTAACGCATATTGATAGCCAAAGAATTTAGATGCCGTCCAAGATGGCGGAACGTTCTCAAGATTTATGTTTAAATGAAATACACATCAAGACATATTCTTCCAATTTGGCGTCAGACTACTTTGGTCATAAATACGCTAAGTCTTATAATCACTCCCAAGTCACCTGTGACTTTTTTTGATTTTACCCGTGAAGGCTTTTAATTTTGCACTCTGGAATCTGTCCAAATAACATGTCCACTTCGTATGATATTTCAGAAAAGGATCTATTAATGGTTCTCTTAAGAACTAATAATGTGATTATAATAAATATCGGTATTAAATCACGTTTAAGATTTTTTCCGATTTATAAAAAAAAAATATTTAACCTTAAATGTTATTTCTATTTTAGTGATATTTTAACATCAGTAAAAAAAACAGGGACAATTTATATTTCTAAACAAGTTTGCCTTCACTAAGATATTGTCTTAAAAGTGCGATACAAATATTCTATACTCTAAATTCTAAAAATATTTACTAATAAGGAAAAGTTTTTTTTTTTTTTCGATCAAACGTGCAAAGGAACCACTGATGTAAAATAAAATACAATTATCTTATAAATAAAAGATTATCTGCCTGTCTGTCTGTCTGTCTCAATATTTTCAAACTCTGTCTCAACCGAAACTAAAATTTACAGAGCGTCGCTAGAGAGTCTCAAATGATTGGATGTTTTAAGGGGCGTTCTTTTATGGGCGTTTAACCGGTTAAAATAATTTTTAAAGGGTCAAAAATGGGCCAAACCTGAAAAAAGTCTTTGAATATTTTTTACATTCATCTTGGTTTATTTTTTACTTTTTAATATTTGATACGTTGTATGCGTTTTACAAAAGTACAGTGGAAAGATTACTAGATTTGAATGGCACAGCTATGCTTTCGGTTTCGATTAAAGTAAAGGTAAATCACGATTCTATAATGATATGTATGAAATTTTGACAAATAAAAAACATATTTAAACGTATTTTACGAAAAGGCAAAGCCGGTCGCATCCATCCTACTTACATATATAACGATTTTCCACAGCCGAACCAATGTCGCAACCCACAGGAACCAAGAAAGGCAACAAACCCGTAGTCCAAAACACGAGTTTCGCCCTCATTGGGGTTCATCAGTTAGACATATCCGCGCTCAGGATTCGAGACCCAAACATCTTGCATACAAGGCGAGCGCTCTACCAACCGATTAAACACGCCACACACACGAGAAAGTATATTAACTTACACAGATCAAGCAACGCGCGACACAGACCGACAGTATATATATATATATATATATATATATATATATATATATATATATATATATATATATATATATATATATATATATATATGTATATATACATACATATATATACACACATACATATATATATATATATATATATATATATATATATATATATATATATATATATATATATATATATATATAGCATGTGTGCCCGGCGTTGCCCGGGCATTTGGAGGTGTATGTTGAGCCAAAAAAAATGCTGTCAATTTTTTTTTAATTGACCTCTATTATGGCCCCTTAAAATGTATGGTTTTGAGCTCAAATCAAGTTATCACATTAGATCCATGTCCAAGAAACCTATATCTATAATTTGAAGTGTTTAGACCCAAAATTGTCGGAGGAGTTTGGTAGAGTTCTCAAAGGTCAAATCGTTGAGCTGATACACCTTAATCGCGAAATTCCTGGCCAAAAGCGATCACGCCGATTTTCCCAAATCTCAGTACCCTGTATATCAAATTTATATGTATGTCTGTAGTCTAAAAATTGACAGAGTTATTGCGTAGGGAAATGTACACACACAGACACACACATACACACACTTTCACTTTTATAGATATATACATATGCACATATATATATATATATATACATATATAAATACATATATATGCACATATATATACATATATATACATATACATATATATACATATATATATGTATATATATGTATATGTATATATATATATGTATATATATGTGCATATATATGTATTCATATATGTATATATATATGTGTATGTATATGTATATATATATGTGCATATGTATATATCTATAAAAGTGAAAGTGTGTGTATGTGTGTGTATGTGTGTGTACATTTCCCTACGCAATAACTCTGTAAATTTTTAGACTACAGACATACATATAAATTTGATATACAGGGTACTGAGATTTGGGAAAATCGGCGTGATCGCTTTTGGCCAGGAATTTAGCGATTAAGGGGTATCAGTTCAACGATTTGACCTTTGAGAACTCTACGAAACTCCTTCGACAATTTTGGGTCTAAACACTTAAAATTATAGATATAGGTTTCTTGGACATGGATCTAAATTAATAACTTTATTTGAGCCCAAAACCATACATTTTAAGGGGCCATAATAGAGGTCAATTTAAAAAAAATTGACAGCATTTTTTTTGGCTCAACATACACCTCTAAATGCCCGGGCAACGCCGGGCACACATGCTATATATATATATATATATATATATATATATATATATACATATATATATATGTGTGTGTGTGTGTGTATATATATATGTATGTATATATATATATGTGTGTATGTGTGTATATGTATGTATATATATATATATATATATATATATATATATATATATATAAGGAGAGAGAGCAGACAGACAGCCACACACACACACACACACACACACACACACACACATATATATATATATATATAGATAGATAGATAGATAGATAGATAGATAGATAGATAGATAGATAGATAGATGTGTGTTGGTTCCGGAAATTTAATGACATTACAAACGTATAATTTTTAAGACAGAATTTTATTTTATAATTGATGTTGACGGTGAGTGTCGTCATTTCTAGTAGAGTTTTGATCAGGAATTAGTAGATATACCACAAGAAAACAACATCATCGTGTAATATGAAGCATTTTGACTACATTGCACAGTCGTGAATATTTCCCATTTCATTGCGCACTGCATAAAATATAGCAGAGTAGACACAAAAGAATGAATGTATTACATTTTTCACGGAATATATATTTGATATAAGTTTTGTTTTTCCTAGATTAACATTATTCAATTAAAATGCTGGTTTGTCTCCGCAACTAAAAGTAATGACTATTTATTTGATTTAATTTCAATAACTGAATATATACGGCGTGGGACAGAGCAACTTGCTTATTTATATTTAGTCATATTTGAGATAAGCAAGTTTCTCTGCAGCACCCTATATATATGTATATGTATATATATATATATATATATATATATATATATATATATATATATATATATTGATATTTAGTCATACATATATATATATATATTTATATATATATATTCGTATATATTAATATATATATGCGTATATAAATATATATATATATGTTTATATATATTTATATATATCTATGTGTATATATTTATATATATATATATATATAAATGCATACGTATATAGTTATATATATATTTATATATACATATTTTGTATATATATATATATATATATATATATATATATATATATTTATATATATATATGAAATAAGTATTACAGTTAAGTTTACCAAAATATCCAAGATGGCAAAATTAAAGTACAGTATAAATATTGAATAGTTAAAATTTATAAATTAATTTCAAACGGACGTAAAAGCTCGATAAAACCAAATAAGAAATAGAGTTTATAATTAGAATGAGTATTTAATAAAACATCTTAAAAAAACACTTTGACAAAGAGTTAAAAACATATTTAATTTTAAAAAGGAACCACAAAATAAGTTGATAGTCCTTAATCCGCAGAGTTTCGAAGAAATACTTTGCTACTCATCAGTGGGTAGGATTTAGCAAAATGCGGGATTGGATTTTGCTTGCCAAAGTATTTGATGAAACTACACATTTTTGTCTCTTGGATTACTTTGGACCATCTTCCAATTACGCGATTCCCTTTGACTTTACTTGTGGAAATGAAAACTTAACAAACTTTGTTGGATTTTGATTTTTGGATTTTACCGTTATTGGATATTTTACCGTACACCAGACTATCCATTCACGTGTAATCACCTTTTTCTTCACCACATTCCCTCTCCTTCACTATTTAAGTTAGCTCGATAACTTACTTGTAGTTTCACCAAATTCTTTTGCAAGCAAAATCCGCTCCTGCATTTTTCTAAATCCTTCCCTCTGACGAGAAGGAAAGTATTTCTCCGTAACTCCGCGGATTAAAGACGATCCACTTATTTAGTGCTTCCTTTTTTAAATTAAATATATTTGTAACCTTCTTTCAAGGTTTTGTTAACATCTATTATTAACTACTCCTATATAGACACACATATATGCATATGTATATATATATATATATATATTTATATAAATAACCACATATATATTTCCAGCACATGTATTAACACGTAATTTTTTAGTAGTTTATTATAAAACATAGTTAATTTCAATTTTAAAAATTGGTGTTGAATAAAATTAGGTCTGGAACATGTTGTAAAAATAAAATAACCGTTAATTCTCAGAGAAAAAGTCTTAACAGATATTTTCACATTGTAACTATATACGGATTCACAGCTAGTAAAAATAACATTTTGATAGAAAATTCTCTAATGATATTACATTAAATGTTCATTTCTATCCGTCTGCGAATTAAAATGAAACCCATTTACTAAAGCTTTCTCCCTTTATATTTATAACATATTTATGAATAGTAATTAGTGTAAGTCATTAAGCGTATATAATATAATTATAAGGGGAGATTATGTTTAAATAAAGAAATAAATACTACGTTACTGGTTGCATATCGCAGTGGTTGTGATATATTAGTACATTCTACTTTAAAACTAAAATTTCCCTCCCAAGTTTGGTAACCTAATAAATAAAATATAGACCACGTCATATGTAAAATATATTTCAAGAAAATAAATACGCACACATTGATGTGAAGATAATCTACGAGTACCAATATGAAACGCAAGATGAATAAAAAAAATCGAGATTATCTACATGGTTTTTGGGAATGTTTTAGTCTGCATTTAACTAAACATTCTTATAACTCTGTTTTATATATTATATAAAGATCCCTCTAATCGTGGCTTAAACACATTTTAAGAATATCTTATAATTTGTATGGGGAATTTTGTTCCATAGATTTTTTTTATTATTTTGTGTATTAATCGTTAATTTAATTTCTTATAATAGAGTGCTCCTGGTATTTATAAAAAAAAACAAAAATAACATGGAGACGCTCAACTTGACATGACGAAGAAGATGTAAATGTTTTTTGATATTTAACCGAAGTAAGTCACGCCGTTGTAATTAAAGCAATAATTGATATTGTTTATATTTTTTACGTCGACATCTTGGAAATTGATTAAATCCTTGTGTTAATTCAAAGCCTCCAAAATTTACGAACAATTTTATGGAATCATTTCGTGGACTTTACGAATTCAAATGGATTAGTCAGTCGCGGGTATTCAATGAGGTAAGATGTGACAAAAGGCTTGATGTTAGACTAGAAAATTGTCTGAGTAGCCCGTAAATATTTTCTTGTTTGGGCGCTTTAGCAACTTAGCTAAAAACTATATCCTCCCTAAAGCGAGCAGCTATGATTGAGACAATTTGCCTCCTAAAGGTGAACGGGACAAATGTATTCGTCTGACAAAAATGACATAACGTCATCATAATGTGCAAGGCAAGTTGCCAACAATAGATCCCCGTATCGTATGGTTTGTGAATGTCGAAGAAAATAACAAAGAAGAGTATAATTTTTCAAGAAACTAAAAAAAAAAAGTAAATTTTACTAAGTCTAAACCTTGAATGCAAGATTGTGACTCAAGCTTTTTAAGTCTTATTTGAAAATTAGAGCTTGAATATTATAAGCGGAATCCGACTTATTACAGTCCAGCGATTTTCTCCATACTCGTATTACAAACTCAGGAATATTATTCAGTTCTTTTTAATAATTTAAACATTTTCATTCACCGTTGTATTTTCTTTTATCTAAAAAGCATTGCTGTCTATAAACTGCTCACATCTGATCTGATTAATATTTTGAATTCTTGAAGAGATGCCAAAAGTCGCATTAAGAATACAATTAACAGTGAATTTCTGACGAAGAATATATGGTAATTTACAATAGAGATTTAAATTCTTTAACATTTAATTTGAAAGAAGCATTAAAATATTTGTCTGTAAAACAAAAAAATATGATATAACTTTTTCTTGGTGAAATTTTTTTCTCTCTTATTTATCTCTCTCTCTCTCCCTCTATCCCTCTCGCTTTCTCCCTCTCTCTCTCTCTATATATATATATATATGCATATATATATATATATGTATGTATGTATGTATATTTAGAGATAGAAAGAGAGATACAGATTTCATCAAGAAATGCATTCATATATGTACATACACACACATATATATATATATATATATATATATATATATATATATATAGTGTGTGTGTGCGTGTCAGTGAACATATGCATGTACACAGCTATCCCATTATCTTCATATCAAAACGCAGAAACTGAATTTTACAAAACTGAAAATATATTAAAAGTCTCTACATTTAGATAATTATTTTTGTGTGTGTGTGTGTATATGTATATGTATACACACACACACACACATATATATATATGGGTGTGGCTTTGTGTGTGTTTTTGTGTGTGCGTATGTGTGTTTGCGTATATATGCATTTTTGCGTATCGTTTCTTATCCATTATATTTATGAATGACTTTTCTGTGGTTAAATAAACTGAAGTGTAATGCTAAAACGAAACAGATATCTACGTCTGTATTGGTTCACGTAGTCGAGCCAAGCATGTATTCGTGAAAATTAACACACAACATAAAAATTATGTATGCATGATTTATTCAAAATTGTTTACCTTAAAGACCTTTTAAACAATAAAAGCGAAATATAAAGAAGCTGTATGCAGAGGCTAAATTTACTTACATTATAATTGGAATGGAATATACATACATACATGCATAAACACACAAACACACACATATATATACACACACACACATATATATATATACATATAGTAATCTATAAAATATATATGGCGATTTAGCTACACTGAATATTCTGCGTTTCATCCACTATAGGATTCGTCAGGCTTATGCGCGAATTCTGTGGTTGTTTCTTGTTTTTATATATGTTGAGGATTTTTAGTTAGCACAATCAACTTTCTAGTATCCACCGCGCCACTTCCTATCAGCAATGGGCATGCGTTTTATCGAACAAAGGAGCTGTTTTAGAACTAGGTTAGTGGTTTAAGGTAGAAGTTTTCCTTTTTTTATATATATAAATATACCTATGTATACAGACATACATGCATATATATATACATGTATATATACATATATGTGTGATCGTTTATGTATATTCATGTTTATTTAATTTATTTATTTGTTTGTTTTCTATTGTTATTGTTAGTTTTAAAGCTATTTTGTATCGCTATCCTAGAGTAAGTTTTATTTTGTGAACACATTTGTTTGCTATTTCTCGTCTACAGTTTAATAGATTTTGTGGTTCTTTAAAGTACAGGATAGCAAATATTTCATGGAGGCATAATTTACATGGGTCGTCTAAATGTATGCACGTGGTAGCTTGTCTTATTATTTTCCATTCGACTACCGGCGAATGTCCGCTTTCTTTGAGTTCCCAGTATTTATTCGCTAGTGTTGTTTTTATACGGTGTTTTTTTTTTTTGAATGTACAACACTAGCGAAAAAATACTGGGAACTCAAGAAAGCGGACATTCGCCGGTAGTTGAATGGAAAATAATAAGACAAGCTACCACGTGCATACATTTAGACGACCCATGCAAATTATGCCTCCATGAAATATTTGCTATCCTGTATTTTAAAGAACCCCCAAATCTATTAAACTGTAGACGAGAAATAGCAAACAAATGTGTTCACAAAATAAAACTTACTCTAGGATAGCGATACAAAATAGCTTTAAAACTAACAATAACAATAGAAAACAAACAAATAAATAAATTAAATAAACATGAATATACATAAACGATCACACATATATGCATATATATATGAATATATATATATATGTGCATGTATGTGTGTACACATACGTATATTTATATATATATATAAAAAGGAAAAGGTCTACCTTAAACACCTAACCTAGTTCTAAAACAGATCCTTTGTTCGATAAAATGCATGCCCATTGGCTGATAGGAAGGGGTGCGGTGGATACTAGAAAGCTGATTGGCTAACTAAAAATCCTCAACATATATAAAAACAAGAAACTACCACAGAATTCGTGCATAAGCCTGACTAATCCTATAGTGGATGAAACGCAGAATATTCAGTGTAGCTTAATCGCCATATATGTTTTATAAATTACTAACTAGCTCTAACTACGTATTGAGGACTTTTGAAGTAAATACTTAAAGTTTACGCATAAATCTATACTTTCGTATATTAAATTTATGTGAGTAAATGAAGTAGTTATATATATACACATTTATATATATATATATGTATATATATATTACGAAAATCGTTTTGCTTACGCAGTTTACAAGCATAAGTTACAGTTTGATGTTGACTTTTAAGCCGACTTCGAAAATGTGAGGTTACATGATATGACCCTCACTTGAAACCACATCAAAGACCATAAACGTTGCCGGAAACTCAGTTTTGGTCATCCTGGGCATGTCCGTGTACTTCATGCCAACCCAGCGATGCCTTTTGAGCGCAGGGCAATGGTCTTGTCACAACTTGTATCGGTATAGAGCATATGTACACCAGCGCATCTCCGATATAGCTCGTTGAACATTGTCACTTTCAGAAAGGTTAAAGGCGACTATCTCTATTCGGATTTATACAAAACAGGCCAAGTAGAATATGGTCAGTATACAAAACAAAAAAAAAACTATTTTCATCAATCGAAAATGGAATCATGCCGTCTTTTCTAGGGCGACAAATTTATCGTTCCACTATATATATATATATATATATATATATATATATATATATATATATATATATATATATGCATGCATATCTGACTGTTTCGTTCACTAACAGAAATTAATATACAAAAGTATACATTTATGCTTAAACTTTAAGTATTTACTTCAACAGTGCTCAATACGTAGGTATTTGCCATATATATATATATATATATATATATATATATATATATATATATATATATATATGCCTGGTTGATTGTTTAAATATTTAGTTTGCTCTGACCATCTTACCTTTTAAAAAAGTGATGACTAATTATTATATATATATATATATATATACATGCATATATATATCACTATTATATATAAGGTTTAATATATTAATCCATAGAGAATTGTCTCTATAATTATAAATACTTAATCTGCATGAATTAAAATATATCTGGCGGCCCGCTAAAATACGTGTATATATATATATATATATATATATATATATATTTATACATATATATATATATATATATTAATAGTAATATTAATATTGTTAACAATAAATACCGATAAATAAACTACCCAACTGATAAACAAACTAAAATATAAGCAAAAAATAAGAAAGCGTATGGAAGCACATCCAGTTTAACATGTATATATATATATATATATATATATATATATATATATATATATATATATATATATATATATATATATATATATATACATTAAAGCAAACAGTAGCATCAATTACATTGATTAGCGTGACAATTCCTTATGAGATATGTGCATGTATATATGTGTGTATGTGTGTATATCTGGATTTTGTCCATCTGTCCATCAGGTGTCTAAAGAAACTATATATACCCGGAGGGTGACCATGTAAGAGGCTGAAATTTTGTATAATCTCCGAAGATTATGTATATTTTAACAATAACACATACTATATTATACTCATAAAAGTTTAAATTTCATACCTTATTCTTTTAATTTTTAATAAACTCATAATACATAGTCTATATATTTATGTGTGCAGGTTTTTCTATCTGTAAATTAATGCGTATGTGTGTGTGTGTGCTCTATCCACGTATGTTTTGTTGTAATTTAAATTCTAGATTACAGATAACCCATTTCTTCACATTTAAAAAAAAAAAAAAATAAAGTCGGCTTATAAATACAAGAGCTGGGATGTTTATATGCACATCTTATCTCAGCCATTTCTTTTATTTTTTATCCAAAACTGATTCACGATAGATAATATATTACTTTTATATATGATATCCTGCCGAAAAAGTGCATACATTTTCTTAATTTTACTACGATTGTAAACTCATCGGCGACTTCTTGTGATACGAAGCACGACTCCATCGGCAGTCAATAGCTCTAACAGCTGAGGTATTACCCACGGCTGCATGCAAAAAGATGGGCGTTCAGTAAATTTACCCCCCCTATTTTTAATTCCGCCCGGATAGCTAGGAGAAATTTGACATTTGCATTGTTATGCCTGATCTCATGAATTCATGACCTAAAGTTTTTGTCCCTCTTTCGCAGAAAATCACGGTGTGTGTTTCTAAGAATGTAGATCCTGTCATGCACGTGCGTCAGAAGCAGGGATGTGTCATTGGATTTATGTCAAAAGTGTAGTGACAATCGTCATGACTATGTAGAAAAATTCATTCTAGACCATAACCGGCCACTTTTTCTAATGTAGTTTTTAAAACTCTTCAATATTTTTAGTTAAAAACACAAGAGGCTTTACTTTTGGAAATACCCTTGTACGACCAAGATCTCTCTGGTACTCTCCTCCGATCTTGAGCGCGTTGTACAATGGGGAAAGAGGTGGTTGGTTACTTTTAATGAATATAAACCCGAGTTTCTATCTATACATTATCAATGCTCTGGTCCCCATCTGGCGTCAATTGAAATGAATGGCTCTCATCCTAAGGAGGCCCCATGTTTTGATAAGCTTTTGGGCTTAACCTTTACTCGTGATCTGAAATAGAAGGCGTACATCAAATTCGCTAGAAAAATGGCAGGATCCTTCTATCGACCCAATAGATATCCCACGGTTGATGCAATTATCTACTTATATAAGAGCCAGGTAGTCAAAGGATCGAGTACTGTTGCCACATCTAGACAGACTGCTAGGAAAACCTTATTCTGCCTTGTGTGTTGGGGTTCAAATTTATTGGTTCATTCAATGACAGCTGTTTCGCTGTATTAAGAGCTTTCACGAGAGAGAGATAGATAGATAGATAGAGAGAGAGAGAGAGAGAGAGAGAGAGAGAGAGAGAGAGAGAGAGAGAGAGAGAGAAAGTACCAAAGAGGAAGAAAGGGGTAAACCAGAAGAGACAAATATATAGAATGGGAAAGGTGAGAAAAAAATATAAACAAGCTTTGTTCTCATGTCGAGGTTCATCAGCGAAAACAAACGAATGTAACGTGAACGACCGGCAACGCGCGGCTTAATTGGAGGAGCGCCTTTGATCACCTTTTTGTTGGGAGACTTATTTTTTCTCTCATGTTTGTGCGTTGCAGCTTTTGATCCGATTAAAACTATATCAATAAAAAATAAAAATAAAAATAAGATGACAAGATAAAGAAAAAAACTATTGGAACACTAGAAATTAACGCTACAATTATAAGTTTTAGGTAGGTGTATCTGGCGAGGCCCTGGACGCAAATTAGACCCCGTCATCACTAGCGTATAAACGCGATAAATTAATTTTTTCTTAAACTATTTATCTAGTTGCTTAGTCATTAGTTAGTACCACTTATATATAACGTATCGGTCGTTACGTTCCTATGTAAGCGTAGGCATATATATATATATATATACATATATATATATACATATATATACATATATATATACACATATATATATATACATATATATATATATATATATATGTATATATATATATTTATATAGGTCCAATCCCAGTTAAGGAGAGGTGCTACAGTTTAGCCTCACTACTAAGTTGTAATACAAAGAAACAGTTACGTATATGGATGACTATATATTTAAGACCCCCCCTGTTTGGGCCGTACACTGTGGTAAATTATTTCACCAGCCAATTTGAGACAACGTATCACATAGGCTTGTGGGTAGAACTGACGACTGCCGATGCTGTGCTTGTAAGTTCAATCCTCAACTAGGGAAAGGTCATAGTCTATCCGCACTCATGAGTTGTGATACAACGAAACAGTACTACATGGGGATCCCTATATGTATATATATATATGTATATATATATATATATATATATATATATATATATATATATATATATATATATATATATATATATGAATGAATGAATGAAGTGGAAATAACCCTGCGGAAGAGAGGATATCATCTATCACTAATAAAAAAGGTATTGAACTGGTTGAAAATACGAATAGACCAACTAAGATTCCCAAAAGAACACAACAAAGAACAAATTGTATTATACATCTCCACACACAACACAACAACCCACACTATTTCCACAGAAAGCAAAAAAAAACTTATCGTCATCAATCAGAACGACAAACTAAACAACATACTAAAAACAACAAAAATAATAAAAAGCAAACGCCAACCCAAAAACTTAAAACACATCCTAACTTCCTCAAAACTCGTTCCACACACTACAAAAGGGGTTACAAAATGCAACAAACCGCGATGTGGAGTATGTGACATAATAATAGAAGGAAACACATACATTCAAAACCCCAACACAAAAATTCAAAATAAAAAGGATCTAAATGGTATCTCCAGAAATGTAGTATATGCACTAAGATGCAGAGCATGCAACAAATCCTACATAGGCGCCACCAAAGATTTCAGCAATAGAGTGGCCTTACATAAGAGCAACATCAAAATTGCAGATAACAGACATCTCTATGTTTCAAAACACGTACACACATGCAGTGAAAAATAACTTCAAAATAATGCCAATTTTCAAACAGACAATTATTTTTTATTTACTTACACAGGAAAAAAAAAAAAAACTTCATGACAGGATTCACTCCCGAACTAAACAGAGCCTAATATCACCACACAAAAACACTTGCATGCACATACATTTACATATACACAGCCACACATAAACTGACACATTAAAACACACAGACGCATACAGCCAGACACAGACATAACACTACTGTCTCTAATGCAACACATTGAACAATACCAACCCTATTTAACCTCGAAACAAACAACACAAGGAAATACCTAGAACCATAGTGTAATATCTGTTCCAAACCCTCGGCCCCCTCAGTCAGTCGAGGAGAAATCTATCATGACTGAGATAACTATCATCCCTTCTATCATCCCTCCTCCCATACCTATACCCATCCAAGGTTCCCCTCCCCTCTGGGGAACGAGATTTTCCCCACATTAGGAACCGATCATGGGTCTGGCCATACCCACATAGGGAGATAAATAAATAGAAAAATTAAAAAATCCCCTATATATATTTATAAATACACTTCTTTATCTAAGCAAACATAATATTAAGAATACCCGAACAGTCTAAGACTGAAACGAAAAATCACAATACTAAAATCTAAGAATCCAAAAAATAAATATGAAAATTGAATGAAAATCCCCTCCCCTTGTTTCAGAGGAGCTGCCCCCCCCTCCTCACACATACACATTTTTAACGACCTTGGATCATAGTTACCTTCCTAGGGAAGCAAATAACTTTATAATACTATAAAACAGTACACACATTCTTCAAACCAATAAAAGAAACACACACACCCTCATAAATTCACGTTCTTATTAAAGTGAAAGCAAGAAATAAAAAGTCGGAACTTAAGACAATTCGCGACACACATTTGGAATAACTCTGTTTTTTTCCTTCTCTACTTGCACGTGGCACTCTTTCGGAAATAGATAAGTCTATAATATAAAGCTGAAGGTGTGTGTTTTTATGTGCGTGTGCGTGTGTGTGTCCGTGCGTGCGTGTGTCCGTGCGTGTGTGTGTGTCTGAGCACGAATAGGCTCCTATATGGTTAACTATTTAAAAAAAAACTGATTACATATAATGATAGAATAAGTATCGAGGATCAGGAATGGGTATGTTTGATCTGGCAGAACGGTGGTTTATAAAGATCGCGCCTGGCCCCCAAAGTATGGAAATAAAAAATGAAAAAAACAAACGTTTACAAGGGTTTTTGATATAGATGCACATAAGAATGCTTTGATAAGTATATTTCAACTTAAACAGGTATGGTAAAATAAAATTGTGGGGTCTTCGTTCGCGCCTATACTCCATGGAAATATGGCACAAACTTTAACAAAAACCTTTTCTATCTATTTGCATAAGTATACTTTGATATTTATGTTTCAGTTTGAAGAAATATGGTATAGTACAATTATGGAGGGTTCGTTCGCGCTTGACCTCGATAGAATGTAAATATGTCACAAAGTTTAACAAGGTTTTTAAAAAGGAGCGAGGGTCCACAATAACACCTAAACTATAATCTTAATTCACGTTAGCTTTTATGTATTTTTAGATGAATCATATTGTGTCGAATAAATTCACCTCATAAATTCATGTTCTTATTAAAGTTAAAATCTAAAAAAACTTTAGACAATTCTTGAAAGAAATGTTGCATAACACTGTTTTCTTTCTCCACTTGCATGTGGCACTCTTTCGAAAGTAGATAAATAATAAGATGTTATCGTGTCTAAAGAAGGAAAATACCCTGCTCACGTGATTACGTGTCTTTTTAAAAACATTTACATAAGCTTTTTTTGTCAGTGTACTGGAAGGAATTTAGTTGATTACAATCCTTTCTGCGTGTTTTTTACATTACAATAGTACAACCCTGAATCCGACGGCGCAATACTACACCGTTCAATACTGTAAAACTGAAATGAAGCTGTTCTGCTTGAAAAGAGCGCCATTTTCTTCTTATTCATATTCATATAGATTTTTTGCTTTGAAAAACTAAAGTAATTATGTGTTTACTTTTTTAATATGGCATTTTTCTGTTTCGGATTATTTTACTAAAGTAAGTAAAGCTTATTTATTTTTCAAAAATGTTTTTGTTTCTTTGTTTTTCGATATTTCGTCGATATTATTTAGTAAGAGTGTTTAGCAGAAAAGCCAACAAACGACTACCCGAAAAATGTATATACAAGAAATAAATGTTACCATAGCCAATAAAAGTGCAGTTCATGTTATTTTTTTGTTTTGAAATAGTTTTTAATGCTCTTTAGTTGAAATAATTTCAGCGAACCGAAATTAAAACGAAATGTGAGGCGATAACTATTTAAATGAATTCGTATATAAACTACACATGCCATAATCGAATATTCCTCAAGCACAAAATAACGGAAAATATTAAAATATGTCTATAAATATTCTTTATGCTGACGAACTCTCTTAAATTGTTAACACAGAATGCTCAGGTGCCCCTCCTTCGAATTGAAAACGTGGCTTTCCATTCCAAAGTCGCTGCCATGTTGATTTTTTAAAACTGTTCGCTGCCATGTTGATTTTTTTTTAAAACTGTGAAATTTTTCACAAACGACTTAAAAATACAAACCAATGAACTTTTGTACCATAACAGTAACTTTTATTCACAATATACTGTAAAATTAGAAATGGAAGTGACCCCACTAGGGTGTTTGAGAGACTCGTTGTTGCTATCTAAGAGTATCACGTGTTTGCAGAACAAAATATGTTTTTAGATGATCTAATGAACCGTTACACTGCGAAAGCAATGTGTTAAAAATAAATGACATACGATATTTCGATCTGGGTTTCAGGCTATCGTTTTGAGTGACAGCTCATAAACTATCAGCATGATGATAAATATAACTCTTGTTTTTAAAATATCATAACTTATATTATTTAAATAAAATATATTATAAACATCAGATAGCTTTGCTGCAACTAGATCAACGAACTTGGTTCTATGCAAGGTTAATTGTTAGTTAGTTATCGTGTTGTAACATTTGTTTCTGTTAGATAACTGAAGTTAATTAAGGATTAATTTATCAGTAACAAAATGGGTGATCATGTGGTAATACCATATGATGTATGTCTTTTGAAGCGTTATGGGACATAAGCGTCGCAAGTCCATTCTTGTAGACATATTGCATAAAATAACGCAGCGCCCTCAGGACTCTCCAGAGTCCTGGGGGCGCTGCATTATTCATGAGCCATCTATTTCGTAGTAAGGTCATTTAATAGGCCGGCCTTAGACGAACTGGCTGTGTGGCCCGTACAATGCATAAAAATAAAAATTTCAGTTCAATGTCTTAAAATTAGAAGTTATTAGCGCATGCAGATTTGTGTATAAAAATGTGTCACGGCAAAATCATAGAGACGGGTTGAACAAGCAGAGTAATCGTTGACATAGCGTAATGTGTATCACCACATCAGAAAACGATTTATGAGACGCAATTCTGTGGGAAAATGCGTATGAGTTACAAAAGAGTTTCATTGGAGGAGTCACAGAGTAAAAATAAATTCTGGTTTCCGGAAAATATGGATCGGAAGACTTCTCGTAAAGGCGACGAACTAGAAATAAATAAATATTGATAAACATCATATCAAAATAGATATCCCCACCCTGCTTCGAACGATGAAGATCCATGGCGTAACTTGGACCGTGAAAAACCATGGTGACTGAATAAAACATATTTGTCCATAAAAAATGAGACTTGCTTCTGTTGCTATGCATTGCGATGTTTCAGAGTCCATGAACAGTTGGCAACAAACTGCTCGGGGGTACGGCCAAGGGACTCGAGAGCAGAGTGTAAAAAGTACATACCGTTTCGCTTACAAAAAAAAAATGTTTAATGTGCTATAATTAGGAATATAGACGCAATGCGACAATAAGTCCGTCTGAAGTTTAAGAACTGTCATTGTCACATATATATACTCGGAGTAAGAAAATAACTGTAAACACCATTACAAAAACTAGGAGTTCAAGTGTAACTGCATGTTTTCATGAATACTTTTACAGTAATGTTATTGTTTAACATCATATATAAATGTTCAAAATTACTATTTTACATTTTGTTATAAAAATCTCGAATGGACATACCTTGCAGAAAATGGCGTCTCTTAAAAAAATAACACTAAAATAATTTTTCGTAACTTTCCGATTGAAATACATTTTTTTTTTATTACATAATTTGATAACCCACATAATTTTCTCTTAAATATTGCATGGATGAAGAAATTTGCAATTTGCAACGTTCACTCGTGTTAAAGCAGTGAGTACAAACTTTCACGAATAGATGATATATTATGGTATTAACCTATATGTTAATATTTCGAAAGGAATTACAATTTTGTAATATCAAGGCCTATAGCCATAGGCAAGAGTTGCTTTAAATTGATTTTGTTCTTAGTATCTATATGATCCAATTGTTTAAAAAAAAGCATCATATTCTTATACAAATCTCGCCGGAGGCTAATTATTAATTTACAGGAGAACCTGGCAAGCCGTACACACTCGTGCAAGATTTCTGACTACAGTATATAATGCAAATTCATTCGCCCATAATATCATATGTATACTTATATATATATATATATATGTATGTATGTATATATATATATATATATATATATATATATATATATATATATATATAGAGAGAGAGAGAGAGAGAGAGAGAGAGACAGAGAGAGAGACAGATAGATAGATAGGTATGGAATGTTATAGCTGTAAAGGATTCAGAGCAAGTTAAGTAGGAGAGGTCAATGCGTATCAGAGAGAAAATAAACTTTCACACACACACACACACACGCAAAAAAAAAAAACAACTAAAAAGTTATCCCGATCTCATTCTAATTTGTTCAACCCAATAAGACCATTTTTAAATGAGAAAACTAGTGGGGATTTCTAGTCCGATTGGAATAATGGTAAAACAAAAATCAAGTGTTTTATATTTATGAAGAATGAAAGGGAAAAGGGTAAGAGAAAATGGAAGTAGAAGTTAGAGGGAGTGAAACAGGGGAAAAAAGAAAAAAGAGCAAACGAAAAACAAATAACGTTTTCACTCTCAGGAAAGTCTTGATCAAGGCATCTTAACGTAACGAGCCAGTGACTGAGTTATAAATCAACTGTGTAGTAACTACGAACCTATATAAAGCTATTTTTTTACGCTATTAAACTGCAAAATGTTGCGAACCTTAAGATAGCGCGAAAATGAGGATATCAATGTTTAAAGAGTTACTTTAGATATATTAGTCCTCGTGCGAAAGAGCAGGGTACAAAATGTTTTAAATAATAATAATAATAATAATAATAATAATAATAATAATAATAATAATAATAATAATAATAATAATAATAATAGAATTACAATAAAAAGATTTTCGCTGGCGAGAACTACTATTGACCGTAACCAGTTATACAGTCCTCTTTTAATTGTCATCTCTATTTTTCTCGTTATGTACTGAATATTTTTAATGAATACTATATGAAATATGTTCCTCATTAAATGTTAAAGATTTTCTATTCTGAAAGAAGTTTAAAAAATTTTAATCTAAAAAATGTTTTTAAAGATTTTGTTTTAAAAAATCAGATTTTCTCATTATCCACACCTGTATTACAAAGAGGTAGTTGCAAAAAATGAGATGTGGTGTGAGAAGAAATACAAACTGAAACAGAGAGAATATTCAGACCTGTAATAGTAAAAGACGAGAAATGCAAACTGAAATATAGTGAAGAAGAGTATTAAACTACAATCTTCAAAAGATAAGATTCAAGTAAGAAAAGCATTTCATCCAAGGCATAAATTTTACAAAGTAAGGTATAAAAATTTAATTTAAATTGAATCAAAAATTACATTGGATTTATTTTATCTAATGCACATTTTGTTGCAATTTAAAAACATTATCTTTCAGCGAGCAATTAATGATATAGATACAAAATGTTCAATGATTTTTTAAAGTGCAACAGAATGTACATTACATAAAATAAACCCAAGGTAATTTTTTGATTCAATTTAAATTAAATTTTTATACCATACATTGTAAAATTTATAAAAATGCACTTTGAAGATGAAAAAATTTCAAATTGAATCTTCTACCCTTATTTTTAAAGCCTATAGTAAAAAACATTTTGTTTAAGTATTTTCATGACTTCTCTCTCTCTCTCTCTCTCTATATATATATATATATATATATATATATATATATATATATATATATATATATATATATATCCATATTATCTATCAGTCTAAATATATACGTATATTCAAGTTATATATGACGTCGTAACAATCCATATATTTGTCTAACTAACAATACGTCTATCTGTCCATGTATCTATCCACTTATCTATCTATCAATGTATCAATCTAAAATAATTAAATTCATAAATATATATATATATATATATATATATATATATATATATATATATTCGCCATTATATTTGTATTTCTATCTCCAGCTATTTAATTTTTAATCTGTGCATCTCATGATAAAGAAAATGATACATACATATATATATATATATATATGTATATATATGTATGTATGTATGTATATATATATATACATACATATATATATATATAAGAGAAAGAAATTATATATATATATGTGTGTGTGTGTATTAGGAAATCGTGACTTCTGGAAAATAGACAACAGTGTAGTAAATAATAGGCAATCACAATTCCCCCGCTAACCAACAATCACGAGGTTGTTTGCTCAGCAACCGACAAGGCTAATATGCTTGCCAGCCGGTTTGCCTCCAACTCCACACTGGACCCTACCAACCACCCCCTGCCTGACTTTCCTTTGCGGATAGACGCCACGCTAGACGATCTAACAATCACCCCTGCTTAGGTACACGCTATCATAAAAAAAAACCTTGGCACTTCAAAAGCATGTGGACCTGATCTCATCCCAGCTGTGCTATTAAAAAGTGCTCAGCCGAAGTAGCCCCAGTTCTCTCCGAAATCTACAACAAATGCCTTAATGAATCATACTTTCCGGGCTGTTGGAAAACTGCTTTTGTGGTACCAATATTCAAGAATTTTGGCGAAAGAACTGACCCATCAAATTATCGCCCCATTAGCCTCCTCCCACTTTTCGCCAAAATATCTGAGACCATAATTAACCAGGCTCTAGTCCGGCACCTTACAGATGCTAAACTTCTGACTTACAAACAATATGGATTTAGACATGCCCGCTTCACAGCTGACATCCTCACTGTAATCTCTGAACGTATATACCATTCACTGAACAAAGCGGGGGAGGGCAGAGCGGTAGCTCTATATATATTTAAGGCTTTTGACAGCGTATGCCACAAGGGTCTCCTCAGGAAAATTGAATCATACGGTATCACTGGTAGAATACTTAACATAATTAAATCCTTCTTAGATAAGAGAAACCCCCAGGTTGTCCTCGACGGTCGTGCGTCTAAACAGTGGGATATAAATGCGGGAGTGCCTCAGGGGTCTATCCTTGGACCTCTATTGTTCCTAATATTTATTAATGACCTCCCCGACAAAACTGCCACTGAGATGGGTATATATGCTGATGACACTACACTCTATAACAGGCATGACAGGAAAACAAATGAACACATGTGTAACGAAATGGCAAACACATTAAAGGATGACCTCCAATCTGTAGTGGAATGGGGGACATAAATGGATGGTCACATTCAATGTTGCCAAGACTAAACTGGTTTCCTTCAATAATTACAAGCAACCTTCTTTCTCACCAATAGCAATGGCCAGTGACTTCCTGACAGAGAGTACATCTTTCAAATTCATGTTTCCTGACGTTTACAGGAAACATGAGTTGGAACAATTATATTGAAAACATTGCCAGGGCCGGTCCGAAAAATGTAGGCTCTCTCTACCGTGCTAGAAAACTACTGACACCTGAAAGTATCCTGTACCTTTACAAGGCCACCACTTGCCCATGTATAGAGTATTGTTGTCACATTTGGGCTGGTACATCTGCTACTAGTCTCTTGCTCCTAGACAAGGTTAAAAAAAGAGTCGCCAATCTGATAGGCCCTGCACTGGCATCTAAGCTTCAGTCTCTGTCCCATCGACGAAACGTTGCATCCCTCTGCCTGTTCTACATGTACTTTAATGGTGAATGCTCTGAGGAACTGCAGACACTTGTGCCCCCACGACGTAAGCACCCTCGACAAACCCGACAGGCAGCTAAATCCCATCGGCACACAGTAGATATCCCTAGATGCAAAATATCTTTCTACTCCAGTAGTTACTTCCCCAGAACCGCTAGACTCTAGAATTCCATTTCAAGTTCCTGCTTCCCCAGCTGTACTGACATGCAGAAGTTCAACGTGAACCGACATCTTGCTGCCCAAATTCCAACATAGCGCCCCAGTATTTGATGCCCCTGATAGTAGCCCCCTACACCAAAGTGGCAATGCGCCTTCTATGGGGTGAAAAAGTAATAATAATATATATATATATATATATATATATATATATATGTATATATATATATATAAGAGAAAGAAATTATATATATGTATATATATATATACATATATATATATATATATATATATATATATATATAAGAGAAAGAAAATTAAAACTGTAAGTTGAACTTTACAATCAAAATTTATTGTTCGACTGAATACCCAAAAAACAATTTACAAAGTTCTTATTCTGGGGAGCTTCAAAAAATACTATCCTTGTAATTCTTCTTATCAGAGGACATAAAGAAATCAGCAAATTATCTTTGTAGCAATGCTACAATTTGCTAGTAAAGCCATTAAGTGAAACCGCAATTTATTCCAGTTATAAATTGCAAAAGAAAAAAAATGAAACAATGTTGGATCATTAAAACAATATATAAAAAAAATAGCGTATACTATTTCAGCTTGCATGAAAATCCTCTTAAGTTGATCGGAAATGCAAAATAGTTCTTTAGAGAGAATGTATTCCAAAATAAGTCAAGCGTGACGATGTATATAATCGGATTGGAAAGTTTTCAAAACAGCTGGAATGAATTTGTTTTCGGGCAGTGCAGTAGCCCAAAGTGAAGTCTGCCCCCAGTCAAAGGGGGCGTAATAGTAAAATAAAAGAGAAATCCAGTATGAAAACCTTCATATCGGGTTAATTAGAAAACGTGATTTTAAATTAAATATTAAAGTAATCCAGTTACGACTGAGCGGAAACAAATCAGTCGGTGAAAGCTCGTATTACTCTGACAGGAAATTGTCTAGACAGAACGAGACAGATATTTCTATAAAGTGTGAAATTCGATGTCATTATTAAATAAAATTGTAGGGGTGATGATCATAAAGTTTTAAGTGTTCAGAATCATAGCTAATTAAGGCTGTCAGAAAATGATGATCACAAAATAATAATAATAACAATAATAATAATAATAATAATAATAATAAAAATAATAATAATAATAATAATAATAATAATAAGATTAATAATAATAATTTAGTAATTTTGGGGTACTGCACTGCCAGGAGAAAAACAATTTTGATTTACAGCTGATTTGAAAAAAAATCCAATCGGATTATATGCATCGTAACGCTGATTCACTTTTACTGATTTGTCACGTTTAATTCAGTGGGAGAAATGAACTCCCAGTATTTGTAAAGACGTGCAACTAGACGAAAGAAAAACTCTGATGTAAAACCTGAGGTCTAATATCTGCTGTGTTTTGTGGAAATCGTAGGACTGACACCGATCATTAGTTGTACAAAAAAGTGTGGTAGCCTTCGCACAAAGATTTCACCACTATAAAAAAAATCATCTGTGTTGATTTTAGAGCAACTTAGTTTTTGTGGCCGACCTCGTACGTCCAGATCGACGAAAGGAGGACGATTGTATAGATATGTATGTGTATGAATATAATCTCTATATATATAAAATTGAACGTGTCTGTGTCTGTGTGTGTCTGTGTGTGCCTGTGTAAATTTCCCTACGCAATAACTCACTTAATTTTTAGTCTACAGCCTCGAAATTTGATATACATGGTACTGAGATTTGGAAAAATCGACGTGATCGGTTTTTAGCAAGAAATTTCATGATTAAGCGGTCAAAGTTAAACGATTTGAACTCTACTAAATGCCTCCGATAATTTTGGGTCTAAGCACTTGACATTTTAGATATAGGTTCGTTGGACATGGATCTAACTTAATAACTTGATTTGAGCCAAGAACAATAAATTTTAAGGGGGCATAATAGGGGAGAAATTTAAAAAATATTAACCTCTGCAATTTCTTCCAAATTATTCAAACAATTTTTGGTCTAAATATTTGATATTTTTCATAAAGGGTATTCAGAGATAGGGCAAGCTTTTTCATCAGTTTGTGACGAAAATTTTTTAGTTACCAATACATAAATGCACTTATGTATGTCTGTTTGCATGTCTGCTTAAAACTTTCAATAGATGCGGCGGATTTTACCAAGATCAGTATCGTTTTAAAGTCCGACTTTTCATACGACAAATATCGAAAAATTGGCTAAAAAGATTAATATCTTCCCCTTAACCTAGGCACTTTTTTACAGGGGGAGGGTCATTTTTCGCCGATATTTTTTTAAGTTATCCTCTCCTTTAGATCGTCTAGCCTTAATTTAAAAAAAATGTCGCTTCTGGTTTGGCGGTGGTCGTAACAGCATAATCGTTAGATTTTACCCCGTTTTTTTTCCTCCTTTGCGGTACGCGTTCTAGCCTGCCTTCCTACTACTACTTTTTTATTTTTTTGCTCAATATACACATCCAAACACCCGGGCAACGCCAGGCTGAAATGCAAGTATATATATATATATATATATATATATATATATATATATACATATATATATTTGTATATATGTATGTATATATATATGTAATATGTATATGTATATATATATATGTATGCATATGTATATATATGCCTATATGCATGTACATATATACATGTTTATATGTATGCATATGTATATATATGCCTACATATTTATGTATATGCATATATATATATGTGTGTGTATCTATATATATGTATATATATGTATATATATATGTATATATATGTGTGTTTGTATATATATGCATATATATATGTAGGTGTATATATATGTGTATATATATAGATATGTTTGTATACACACACACACTCACACACAGACACACACACACACATATATATATATATATATATATATATACATACACCAAAAATATATACACCAAATAGATGCAGAAAAACTGAATGTAGGGGGTCAGTTTGGAACTTCTCTACAAGCGTATGAATTTACATTGTATACAAGTCATATATTCAATGCACGGGAATGACTGTTATTATTGTTATTATTTGTTCCTAATGTGCCGCGAGCGAAAGACTGGTAAATCAATTTTTTTGTAGATAGTAATTAAGCAGGAAGACCTTTCCATTTTGATAAAATGCAGCAGCGGTAGATTAACGGAAATACTTTGGGAATACATAAATCAAATTTATCAACTATTTTTCTAATTTTTAATAGCCAATGAGAGGTTTGCGATCATCTTCGACGGTTTAAATTTGTTTTCCATATCTTGCCCGAGGGCGAAAATTGCGAATTCCTGTGGAAGCGCGAAGTAATTGGGACGTTGATTTCCTTGCGAAGATAGGCGCGGGAAACACGCTATCTCTTTACGTATGCGTGTACATTTGTAAATCTCGACGTCTATTTACATATATGAATATGATTTATATACGTTCTTATATTGTCTCATCTACAAATTGATACAGAAAGAATATACGCGTATACACACACACACGCACTATATATGTATATATATATACATATATATATATACGTATATATATGTATATATACATATATATATGTATATATATATATGTATTTATACATATATATATATATATTTACATTTATACATATATTTTCATTAAAAACATTTTCATCTATAAGTGTGCCTTGTATATTTACTTATATTAAAGTATACACGTAGATGTATGCATATTTAAATAAAATCATACAAACATCTCTCTCTCTCTCTCTCTCTCTCTCTATATATATATATATATATATATATATATATGTATGCATGGAAATAAATATATTTATATGCGTATATACATTCATTTAATGAAATACAACATTAGCATTTATAAATATGCATTATATTCCTACTCCTGTTAACTAACACACGTGAATACATCCAGGTATTGTCTTCTTTGACAATATATTCATACTACACGCATGTATGCAAGTATATTCCACGTAAATCCTTACTCATATCTTTAAAGATACAGATACACACATGCACATACAGACCCACATATATATGTGCATGTTTCTGTGCGGGTGGTTGAGAATATATATTTGAACCTATTACTGATTATTACAGGTGTATATTTACATGGATTAATAATAATTGATTTAATAAATATATATTCACGGAAAATACGTCATACAAATTCTCTCGGATAATCATCAGTCACGCTGTTAAACAGATATAATAAACTTGGTCGAGTGTATCATAGCTCACCACACACACTTATTTCTCCCCATCTCTCCCCACACAAGCAAACACACACACACACACACACACACACACACACATATATATATATATATATATATATATATATATATATATATATATATATATATATATATATAAGGTGACAAAAAAACGGGACCCAACTCTAATCAGGCCCCGTTTCTTAGTGTTTTGTTTCTGTAGGAAATGAAACTTTTGTCATAACTAGGTTATTATATTCAAAACATCACATCTTTGGCCTTTTTTACCCGTTCTACAGCATATGTTGTAGATGTCCTCCATTTAGCTTTTGTTTTTGTTTTTTGAGTCACCCTATATATATATATATATATATATATATATATATATATATATATATATATATATATATTAAGTAATGTGATTTATTATTTAAAAATTAAAAAAAAAAATTTAATTTAAAAATCAAGTTTTAATTAAATTAAAAATCAGTTTCATAAGAAGGAACAACAACAAAATCAATTGATTTTGTTGTTGTTCCTTCTTATGAAACTGATATTTAATTTAATTAAAATTTGATTTTTAAATTTTAAAATTTTTTTTTAATTTTTAAATGATAAATCACATTACTTAATATTGAATTAGCTCTAGGACATTTAACTATCGAGCTTATTATATATCTAAATTACAACGAGCACTTTCTATTTCCTGTATTTTAATTAAACTAGTAATTTCACTGTTACATTAAAATACACTTAGCTCTTTAGACTATTGTTCTAATCTCCTTTAAATTATATATATATATATATATATTATTATTATTATTATAATTATTATTATTATTATTATTATTATTAAAACAGCAATCTACGTACGCTACAGAACTGAGCACGGCTAACGCTATACCAAACACGCGGGCAACGCCGGGCTGAAATGCTAGTATATATATATATATATATATATATATATATATATATATATATATATATATATATATATATATAAGACCCCTTGCGGACAACGCTAGTTTTGTTACTTTTAATGATGACGGTGGGAGATTTGTGAATATGAGTCGCTGGTTGTTTATTTGTGAGGCGGTCGATAATTGATTACGCTTAGACATTTGTCTAAATAGTTAATACTATGTGATATTACAACTTACAGTGTAGATTATACTAGGCATCACGATTTAGGTATAAAATTAATCGAGGAGTATAGAACAGTCAGGCCATAGATAAAAATGACTATTCGCAAATGCGACTGAAATTATTTCCTTAGGACAATAGATAAAATATTGTTTTAATTATATATTTTTACATGTAATTGTAAACTATAATTATTTAACGACTTCCCACAATAACGTTAGACGAGGAGATAGTTTACCATTAAGAGAAAATAAGTTTCCTTATAGAAGTTCACCGATGGCATACAAAAAGCGCAGAGAAAAGACACGTCTGCATTCCCTTACTATCCACTTGCAATTAATACGATACCCCTCCTAAAGAGGAGGTAATAGTGTAGTGCGTCTGTTAAGAAAAAAAGTGGCAATACCTTATGCTGTCAAAAAAGAGGCTACTAATTCAGGGCACTGCTTAAGTTTTTGGAATGATATTAAAGCGAACCTCAGCATGTATGACAGCTATGGGGAAAAAGGAATTGAAAATTGTCGCGATAATTCAATGATAGAAATGAGAAAATTAGGAAGGAGAGAAGAAAAAGAGCGATAGAAAGGTATAAATAATGTTGATCATTCATTTCAATAGCATTATTTTCTCATTGTGAAGATCAATACAAGACTCAGAAACAGAGAGAAAAAGAATAACAAACAGAAAAAGAAGAGGCAGAAAGGGAGGACGAAAGTGAGAAATGCAAAGGAGAGGTTGAGAGTGTGAGAACGAGCAATGTAGTTTCCAGTTGTACTAGTATTCTAATCAATATAACACCAATATACATTTTCCAGTTGTACTAGTATTCTAATCAATATAACACCAATATACATTTTCCAGTTGTACTAGTATTCTAATCAATATAACACCAATATACATTTTCCAGTTGTACTAGTATTCTACTCAATATAACACCAATATACATTTTCCAATTGTACTAGTATTCTAATCAATATAACACCAATATACATTTTCCAGTTGTACTAGTATTCTAATCAATATAACACTAATATACATTTTCCAGTTGTACTAGTATTCTAATCAATATAACACCAATATACATTTTCCAGTTGTACTAGTATTTTAATCAATATAACACCAATATACATTTTCCAGTTGTACTAGTATTCTAATCAATATAACACCAATATACATTTTCCAGTTGTACTAGTATTCTAATCAATATAACACCAATATACATTTTCCAGTTGTACTAGTATTCTAATCAATATAACACCAATATACATTTTCCAATTGTACTAGTATTCTAATCAATATAACACCAATATACATTTTCCAGTTGTACTAGTGTTCTAATCAATATAACACTAATATACATTTTCCAGTTGTACTAGTATTCTAATCAATATAACACTAATATACATTTTCCAGTTGTACTAGAATTATAATCAATATAACACCAATATACATTTTCCAGTTGTACTAGTATTCTAATCAATATAACACCAATATACATTTTCCAGTTGTACTAGTATTCTAATCAATATAACACCAATATACATTTTCCAGTTGTACTAGTATTCTAATCAATATAACACTAATATACATTTTCCAGTTGTACTAGTATTCTAATCAATATAACACCAATAAACATTTTCCAGTTGTACTAGTATTCTAATCAATATAACACCAATATACATTTTCCAGTTGTACTAGTATTCTAATCAATATAACACCAATATGCATTTCCCAGTTGTACTAGTATTCTAATCAATATAACACCAATATACATTTCCCAGTTGTACTAGTATTCTAATCAATATAACACCAATATACACAACAATTTTTGCGGTGTTATGTCACCTTTCGTCTGCTCTACTTCATACTGAAATTTAGAAAAGATTCGTGTATGAAAAATTTCAAAATTTAGAACTTGAATATTTTCAACTTACAAGTCATTGTTCATGACGTTTTAAAACACTCAATCGGCCAGTTTCCGTTATTAACCAATAAATTTTACATTTTTGCACATGTTTTCGGGATCAATATTTCACACGGAATGGTTGACAGTGATGTCAGTAGGTCATAGTATAGACCACTGCTCATATTTCAGAAGTTTCTCGTAGCCTCTCAGAATGGAAATATTAGGCTAGATGATGCCATGTCCTATTATATGTTTCTATACCATATGTCTCTGAAAGAAAAGGTCCCTTGCGTCAGGCGGACAAACCGCAACTTTTCGAAGCAATCAGAAACTATGTAAAAACAAACTCAGACGGTTATGTGCAGATTGTCTGGAGTACATAACGGGGAGCATCTACAGTTCGATTTCAAACGATTATGCCCCATGCACTCTAGAAAACTATGGAAGAACGACTGTGCTGTTTGATGAATATGAAGTTATACTAAATATCAGAGACGAAGTCAAAAGTTTAATGTAAACAATGCTGACTATTACCCCGGCGACAATATCATCATCGAAATAGGACAACCTTTTGTCGGATGAAGCAAGCAAGCAGGCACTGATCGAAATGAAGCAGAAAGGATGTGATGTTCTTCAAGCAAACAGAGATGCTGACGTTTAGATTGCAAAAGCAGCCATCAGTGTGTCTTCTTTCAGACTTACAGGCGTTATTAAAGAAAATACAGATTTTCTTGTTCTCGTGATGTTTCATACAAATGTTTCCAAATGTACTGCACTATATTTTCACTCAGACAATGCAAAATCCTAGGTGTAGGTTCTCAAAGCGGTGCTTTTTGGAGCAGTTTGTAATGACCTATTGTTTCTTCATGTCTTTACAATATGAGATTCGTTTTTCAGGGTGTCCGGTATTGGAAAGAAATCTGGGTTCCAGCAGATCATAAAAAAGGTAAAGACAATGAAAGACCATTCAAAATGCTTCTTCTGACTAAAGCAAACGCAGAATGTATTCGAAATTAATGGTTCTAAGCTAACGGTAGTAATTAATTGGCAATCTGAAAAGCTAATTGGCGGCGATTAGATACAATATGCTCTGGAAGAAAGTGGCAAGGGAAAAGATGTAGGTAACACCAGGATAAATCCCTGTGATCGCCTTGTTTGTGGATTCTATTCCATGCAGAAATAATACCAGGTTATGGAGTGGATGGTAAGTAGTGATGAAATGGAAGCATCTAAGTGGGGATTGAATCTGGTAGTAATTGAGGAAAAATATGTTCCAGGTATGAGAAGCAAACGTTCTGCTCCAGCTGAAAATATTTAAATGATTTAATGCAACTGTTTGGAAGGATGCAATGCACTAATGTGTACCTGAAGAATGTAACAATATGAAAAATGCTCCGACTATAGATATACATCTGGCAAGTTAGGGATAACTTAAAGAAGATATAAGGGGTTCTTCAATATCACTGGTAACTATTTCATATAAAAGATTGCTCCAGAAAACATGGGAAAAATGCCAGATTTATTAGTTTATCATACAAACTGACCAGGGTAGTGTTTTAAAACATAATGGAAAATGACTAGTGCTGTAAATGTTCCGCTTTGAAATTTGAAATTTTCAAATATGTATTATAAAATTAACTTGCAAATGTTGCATTGGACCAGTTGAAATAAAACAATTAAACAACGACAAAAATTGAAAATATTAAAAAATTTACAGAGAAAATATTGATTGATCTAACGTTGTATTATAAAATGTAAAATTGAAACTTTCAGTGGATCAGTTGGAATAGAACGAGTAAACGACGCGTTTAGTTAGCCAAACTTGAAACTATTTTAAAATTCAGAGGAAAATGTTATATGACACCATGCTGTATTGTGAAATTAAAAAAAAATGAATCATTTAGTAAATCGGTTTTAGGAGTAAGTAAAAACTTGAAAATATTAGAAAATTTACAGAATTTATTGTAATTTAATTTTTTTTTTCGAGTTGGCATAAACTCGAAGAAAAAATTAAATCACAAATTAAATTACAATAAATTTCCAAAAGCGTATGATACTTGTTCTATTCCAACTGATCCAACAGGAGATTTACTTTGGAATTCCATAATGCAGCGGCGAAGTTAAAGGTATAAAAAAGCATGAACTTTTCCATGATTTTTTTCTTGACTACTTATCGCCGAACCCTGAGTAATATCGGGATATATATATATATATATATATATATATATATATATATATATATATATATATATATAATACACGAAGATAATCCCAATCTAAGCCCGCAATTTCTGTGCTGTTATGAGCGAACCTTACACCGCCCTTTCATATAGACAATATTTACAATTACCTGTACGCTCTCATACCTGAAAATTATACTACCAACTAGCGGCTGTGCGTGTCGGCACACACAACGCCGAGTCAAACTGAATATCGAGTAGATTGCACAAAACAAAGTCACTGAAAAAAACAAAAATACCCTTACTAAGGGTAAAAATAATGAGTAACTGCCGGATAAAATGATAGTTAAAATTATTAAGAACTTACCAGGATTCGAATCTGATATATTCTGATCCGTATTGCGCCGAAAGTTCTGTCCGTATACCCAAAGACGTTACCGCGACTGTATACAGAAAGTGCTAAATTCCGTTAACGTGGGCAGGTAACTTTTTCGACAATTGCACGAAACAGCCCCAAAAACCTTATTTCGGGCTCGGCGTTGTTCGTTACGAACCACATATAGATAAGGACAATCTGGTGATTCACACTTTCGAACGGATGCCCCGAAATGAAAAAGTTTTTATTAATAGTACATATTACTTCATACCGTGTTTTACTCACTGTATATGCACATTGATATTTATACCCCAGTGTATAATTTTGTATTATCAGTATATTTTCCATCTGGTATATATATATATATATATATATATATATATATATATATATATATATATATATATATATATATATATACATATATATATATATATATACATATATATATATATGTATATATATGCATATATATACATATATATACATATATATGCATATATATATATATATATATATATATATATATATATATATATATATATATATATATATACCAGGCACTTTTATTGAGAATACAATCATGAAACTTTTATCCCCTTCAAAGTAATATGCTCCGGCTGCGATGACTATATGGTATTGTTCCAACAACTTCTAGAAACACCCATTAAAGTCCTTTTATGTGAGCATGTCAATGACCCTCGTCACACTCTTTTTCATCTTTGCTACTGTCTCATAAAGACAGCTTCTAAAGTTTTTTTTTTTTTTTTTTTTTGCTGAGGGCATAATCAAAAATTACACGGAGTAAGGTCTGGACCATAATGAGAGTGGGGAACTGTGTTGATGTCCATCTTGATCACAGTCTGGGACAAGGATGGAGTTGTGAACTTGGTGCATTGTCTTGGTAAAAATGTTACTGAAATGATTTGAAGAGTGCTGATGTTTTCGAACTGAACCTATTCCTGAACACAGTTTTTCTTTTTGATTATCTGACCAATGAGAACCAAGTGAATATCGATAATGCCCGTGCTGTCAAAAAAAGGATCGTCATAATTTTCGGATTGACATGCTCCGCCTGCTCTGCTTGCGTCTGAGGGAACCAATATGCTTTCACTGTCTCTTGATCTCTGGATCATAGCAGTAGATCAACTTTTCATCACAGGTCACCAGCGACAGAAGTGTGAGATATGCATTGGTCAGCTCGAGCATCTCCATGATGTCATGGCAACGCTTTTTTTTTACTGTCTTCTCTAATCTTCCTTGAGAAAACATTGAACAATCTTTGAAATCTTCAGTTTTTCGCTAATAACTGCATGTACAGTTCTCACACTGACATCAAACTGCACATATATTGTCTCTATCGATACACGACGGCTTTATCCATATACTTTTTATTTGGCCATTAGGCTTTGATGTTCTGACCCCAACTGCTCCAACACCTCTATTCATCCCGAAAAGACTCCCTGAAATTTTGAATTGCTTATGCCACTTTAAAAGTGACGCTTGGTTTATGCAAGATGGTCCAAACAGTCTGCAGCATTCTACAGGTTTCTGTGTTTATTCTTCCAAAGTAAAAATATAATTTTATTGAATATCCTTCTTATAATGTGTCGTCACGTCCAGATTCTCATGTAAAATTCACCAGCTGTGACAATCAGGATTTACTAAGGGGTATTTCAATTTTTAATGTAGCTGAAATAATGAAAATTGGACGGTCAGCTTATAAGATGGATAACAATGGCGTACTGGAAAGAATATACGATAATTTGAAATGCCTGTCCAAAAAATATATGGAAACTTATTTAAGACACTTTGCATATATATATATATATATATATATATATATATATATATATATATATATATATATATATATATATATATATATATATACCCAACACGTTATATAGTACAAACATCTTGCGGGGGTATTTAGTTGCATACTATTTAAAATAGACCGAACATCCTACATTGTTATGATTTTTGTTAAAGTGTGTCACATGATGGATTTATGAAAGCATAAAACCCATCCATCCTCATCTTTGCAAATAAATCGGGAAAATACTCTCATAGATACGGAAAAGAAAATAACTGCCATAGTTTTTCTAAATAAAACTTAACTGATATTAAGTTGAAACAAAAAAAAATAAATACGTATTAAAACAAAAATAACTCAAATAAACTCATTTGAAAAGTATTTGTAAACAGAAGTACAGAGCTTATTTCTTGCAAATACTGACGACTAACATAGAGCTAATTATAAAAAAATACATATTTTTTTAATGTAATATGAAATATAATGCCGTATGAAGTTACTTGTTGAATGTAGATTGTTTTTTAATAATTACTATATAGAAATTATGCTTCGGCAAAAGTATATTAATATCTGTCAAATTTGCTAAATCAATTGTAAAACAGTGTATTATTTATACAAATTAATGCAATTTTGAACACACAGACACATAGGAAATTGACATTATTATATATATAAATATATATATGTGTATATATATATATATATATATATATATATATATATATATATATATATATATTACAGAATAGTTTTGTCAGTGTCAACAGTAATTAATAAAAAGCGGTTTAATGAAAAAAATGATGACTGATCTAAAACATTTTATTTCGAAAATGTTTTCTTTATAACTAATTTTGCACATCTCTTATCGTTATACGTTTAGTTTATTTCTCATTCGCTCTACAATATATGTGTTATCTACTTGTCTCGGCAGTATTTCTAGTCGTCCTGAACTTCTTCTTGCCACTGAACTCAACCACTGCCGATTCGGGTGAGGTGTGGTTGGGATTGCGCAACCCTTGCCCCACAATTACATGCGCAGCTGCCCCTATAAGGGGTATCCTTTGTAAGTCGGGACTTAACAGAGTTTTCGTATATATATATATATATATATATATATATATATATATATATAAATGAATGTCTGCGTGTGTGTGTGTGTGTGTGTGTGTGTGTGTGTGTGTGTGTGTGTGTGTGACTGGTCAGGAACAGGCTCCTATATGGTTGAATATTAAAAAAAAAACTGATTACATATAATGATAGAAGATGTATCGAGACACAGGAATGGGTATGTTTGATCTGGCAGAACGGTGGTTCATTAAAATTGTGGGGTCTGCGTTCGCGCCTGGTCCACAAAGTACGGAAATAAAAAATAAAAAATTTAAAAAAAAAACGTTTACAAGTGTGTTGAGCTAATTATAAAAAAAAATATACATATGTACATAAGAATATTTGATAAGTATGTTTTAACTTAAATAGGGACGGTATAATAAAATTGTGGGGTGTGCGTTTGCGCCTGGCCTCCATATAATGAAAATAGGCACACACCTTAATAAACACTTTTAATATCTATTTCTGTAAGTATACTTTGATAATTATGTTTCAGTTTGAAGAAATATGGTATAACAAAATTATGGTGTGTTTATTCGCGCCTGATCTCGATAGAATGGAAATATGTCACAAAGTTTAACACGGTTTTTTAATATAGATCCACAGAATATTGTGATGTGTTTCAGTGTGAACAGGTATAATAAATTATGGGGTTTATCTATTTTATTTTTACTTTCATCATATTTTGCTTTAGTCTTGACACCCCCAAATTCGAAGCTATCTCTTTACAACCCTTCCTTTTCATAATCTATCATGCTTTAATAAATCAGAGTATATTTTGTGTAGGCTGTTTTTGAACCCAGGCAACGACGGGTACTTTTTCTCGTATATATATATATATATATATATATATATATATATATATATATATATATATATATATATATATATATTAGCATGGGTGCCCGGCGTTGCCCGGCGGTTTGGAGGTGTATGCTGAGCAAAAGAACAAAACAAAAAAAAGGCCAATCTTTTACATTTGACCCCTATTATGACCCCTTAACATTTATTATTTTGGACTCAAATTTAGTTATTAAGTTTCATCCCTGTCTAAGTCATCTATATCTAAAATTTCAAGTGTTTAAACCCAAAATTTTCGGCTGAGTTTCGTAGAGTTCTCAAAGGTCAAATCGCCAAATTTCTGGCCGAAAACCGATCACATAGATGTTCCCAAATTTCAGTAACCTGTATATCAAATTTCGGGTCTGTAGACTAAAAATTGACAGAGTTATTGCGTATAGAAATGTACACGACACACAGACACACACATACACGTTCAATTGTATATATTCATAAACATTGCTGCAGACAAAGTATGACGCCATTTTATATAAGGAAAACTTATTAAAATTCAGGTTCGAAACTTTATGATTAGGATAATGTGGATGGATTATACTCGAGAAAACATGATTAAGTGTTCCTTATGACAGACATGCAACGGAAAAAAAGTTAAATTAATGTCAGACGTCCACTTTTTTCCCTGCAAAAAAAAAAAAAAAAGTGGAAATCAATTTCTTATAAAAAATGAATGTGAAATGACTTCTGCATTTTCGGTCATTCGTTCATTTAGGAAAATTTACCAACTTAAAAAAAAATTACTATTGGAGGAAATAGCTACTATGTTCTTTTAAGGAGGTGCATAGTTTAGGTAATTATGTTGGAGTTTACGATTTCACTGCTCAAACTTACGGTTAGTGGTAAAACTATTTTTGATTAATATTTAGTTTTAAAATATGCAAGTATAGAAATGATTTGCGACGATTATAAATAATACCTCTTCGTTTATTGTTTACTCATTAACAAGAAACAATTAAAATAAAATGGAAATAAAGAAACATCCCCAATAGATATATGGGAAATATCATTACTACAAACAGCAAACTTCCCAGAGTCTACCACCTAATAAAAATACACAAAAACAGCCCATCTGCACAAATTAGACCCATTGTATCAAGCATAGAACTACCACTATACAAAATATCCTGGCTACTATCACAGATACTCAAACTTCTACTTTTCACCTATCCAGGTAACATTAACAGATCTAAGGAAGTCATGCATAGACTAAAATCATTAATATCCCAACATCTACAACGCAACAGATACGCCTTCAGCCTAGATGTTGTCTCGCTATACACATCAGTTCCTGCACACCCAGCTGTAGACCTAATAACGGAATATGTCGCATATAATAATCTACACTGTTTTAACCTCGCAACAGAAGACATAAACCAACTCCTTAATAAAATAATAGACAACACACATTTTTCAGTATAAACGTAAAACATATAAAAAAAATACCCGGACTTCCTATGAGATCAAGTCTACTTGGTCTTCTGGGCATATCCTACATGAACAGATGGAATAGGACGTACTATATAATTACCAATCCGACATCTTCTTCACGAGATATGTAGACGATATCCTCACCCTAACATCCTCTCTTGGAGAATCTAATAAAATGTTCCCGAGGTTCCAAAACGCAGACCCACATATCAAATTTACCATTGAACACCCTAACACATCCGCACATCTATCATTACTCGATTTCACACTCTACATCACATAAACGAGGCAAGTAAACACTAACTTCTATAAGAAATCCACCTGCCGTAAATTTTTGTGAATTATAAGTAAGCACTACCTACACAAGCAAAATAAGATATGCTAAAAATGAAACAAACCGCATTCGCAACAGATGCACGAATGAATCGGACAAGTTCACGTCCATTGAAAAGTTCCATCAAACCCTACAACAAAATGGATACCCCAAAAAACCATACAACAAATTAATACACTTAAAAGGAAACAAACACATAAAATAACTAACACATGCTTTCTTAAAATACCACATATTAATGATAAAGCAACTACAGCCATACGCAAAGCCATTCACAAAGAACAACTAGATATACAACTTGCACACACCGGCCCATCTTTCTAAAACCAAAACTACATCTACGAACAAACCATGCTCCTTATACAACTGCCCCATAAAAAAACACATGATTATGCGAACGCACATATTCAGTATACCAAATACAATGCAATATTTGTAATGAATCATATATCGGAAGTCCTATAAGACCGTTACATAAGACCGTTACATATCCGAATTAAAGAACACATTACCGCGAAGACATCGTCATTCTTCAAACATGCGTCTCTAAAATATAATCCAGATAAAAACATTAACGTGAAAATTTTAGCAAATGATAGGTATCAGGGAAACCTCAGATTAAAAGAATCAATACTGATTGAAAAGTAAAAACCAAAAATTAACAGTAAAACAGAAAAAATCTAGCATATTTCTAACAAAGACACAAACAGACTAATATTTTCCGTATACGATCTCAGTCATAACTGATACAGAAAAAATACTCACTTAATAACTACATAATCTAAACAAATTTACGAATGAAGAAATAGATATATAATTTTTCTTAGATTAACCGTATCTATACAAATTTCCTTGATCATATATCTACATATAAGCAAAAAAAGTCACCTCCATTAACCGCTTACATAATTATTAAAGCCTCAGAGCGTCTAATATCTTACACATCTTTTAAACAACAGCACCTAGTTATAACGTATCAAACAGAATTTTGAATTAAAATCTTACATAAAAATAATGATTTAAACAATGACAGTTTATAAGCACATAATAGAACACGAATTACTTCCCCTGAACAGAAAGCCTGTAGACAAGTAAAATACATATTTTTTTATTTTATTACCGTTTTATCTGTTTTGTTACACATGTTTCTGCTATGAATTGCCTCCCTTGAACATAATTAAATGAATTAATCTTTGACCGTTTCAATTTAAGATACACAACCGAATTATTTCCCATGAACATTTACGGACATTAATTAATCTTTGAGCGTTTGGATTTAAATCTAAATAAAACGGCCATTTTGCAATTTAAATCATAGAGAGAGGATTCATTTCTCCACTCACGATGGGTTATTACCGGAAACGGTTTTGAAATTGAATACCACACAGTCGAAATTCAGGTAGATACATGAATAAATATGTATTAATATATATATATATATATATATATATATATATATATATATATATATATATAAATATAAATGAAAAAAATATTGAATTATTTATTATTCATATATTTATTTATCCATCCTCACCCAACGACTGTGCCCTCCTGCATTGTTCTAGCTTTCTAAAAAATACCTTTTATTCTCTAGCAATGCTTCAAGCAAACTACGCTATACTTCTTAAATTAGTTTCGTTTATTCCAGTATATAACGGTGTTTCTTTACTTCTTTAGATGGACAATACAGAAAACATCCCAAATTCTTTTATACTAGTTCTTTTTTGTCTATATTGTCAAAATACCAGTGACATATTCTCCACTACTATAGGTGTACACAGACTAATCTAGGCCAGTCGAACTCTAAATAGATATTAAAATTACCATATGGAAGCAAGCCAGACCTCTTCCCATAAGCATTAATTACGCAAAAATATTGCGCTTATAACGTTTAGATTCGAAAATGAACTCTTTTATCAGTAGTCGGTATTAATGTAAACAATTATTTTCGATAAACAATAAGGCTATACAACGGGATGCAAACCTATTTTAATGGATATGAGTTTGTATCTGTGCAGTTAATCATTTTTACAGTTCATTTATCTACACTTATATACACACACTTAAACGCACAATTCGGCACGTTCACAAAAAGGTAAATAACCAAAGTAAAAAAAAATACAAATAAATAATGCGTAGTAAAATTCAGACGAACCATTTTTTTAAAACATAACCTGTATTTGGTTAATAGAAATGTTAGCCGGTGAGAGATAAGAAAAAAGAAACTGAGTAGTTTGCTTGCTTGAGTACATACCACCTATAAAGAAAAACACGCGACAACATCAATTCTATAATTTTGAGCTAAGATTTACTGTGATGAAACACGAAACCGTCTGTTTAGATTAATTGCAATACATATGTTTACGTGTATATATATATATATATATATATATATATATATATATATATATATATATATACACATATATTATTATTATTATTATTATTATTATTATTATTATTACTATTAAAATAAATTTAGCCACTGACATTAAAATTATAATTGTATTTTAACATGCAGCTCCCCATTTGAGGGTACCAAACTGGGCAAAGGGAAAATTATTCCTAACTCTTATGTAGATAAAAATGCATTTCCATTTAGATGATTGCATACACTCAATAAGTATCGCTAACAGAAGCAAACAAATAACATATATATATATATATATATATATATATATATATATATATATATATATATATATATATATATATATATAGCAAAACTGGACAATAGTGAAAACTTGAAAAAAGTTCTCAATACTATTGCAGAGCAAATACATATTTTTTTTATTTTATTACCGTTTTACCTGTTTTGTTACACATGTTTCCGCTACAGAATCGTATCAACAATCAAGCTGCCCAAGTCTGACGAAGTTACTGGATCGTTGATACGATTCGGTAGTGGAACATGCGTAACTAAACAGATAAAACGGTAATATATATATATATATATATATATATATATATATATATATATATATATATATATATATATATATATATATGCAAATAAGATAACAATACGCCCATCTAAACAATTCTCAATAAAAAATGTATCTTTCTCTCTCTCTCTCGCTGTCCATTTCTCTGTCTCTCTTTATCCCTCTCTCTCTCTCTCTCTCTCTCTCTGTATATACATATATATATATATGTGTGTGTGTTTATATATACACAAATACACACACACATATATATACATATATATATATATGTGTGTGTGTGTGTCTTACAATTACAGCGATGCAATAGTTAATCTAAATGTTTGCAAATTTAATTACATTGCTTTAAAGTTTTTTTTCTTTATTTTTAATGCCGTAGTAATCTTTATTCAATACTTAGCATATACTGCAATATTTGCCAGTATTTTGCCCTTCGTTGTATAGAATTGATTCCCGAAATAAAAATTTATTACATTTTAATAGAATCATAATTTGAAGAAAATTCCTTCGTGAAAGTGAACAGCTAATTAAAAAGACATTTGAAAATAAAAAGTTGACAATTCGGAGAACAAAATCTGGCCTTTCCTCTCGTGCAGTTATCAGTTACAAAAACAGCCGACCAAATTATTAGTCAAATTTCATTTTTAGCCATCAACGACGTAAAGAATTTTCTTTATTTTTTATATTATTGTTAAACATTTTTTTTTTCAGAATGTTAATGTCACTAATAAATAAGCACGACATTTTATTATTTTTAAATGAAATGCATAGGATTTTTTATTTAAAAATAAAGAAAAAATAAAATGTTTACAACTCATTGAAAAATTTTACACGAACATAAGGTTTCAGAAAAAGTGTCAGGCGATAGTATTCTTTATTAATTTCAAATTAATCTGACACGTTGAAATATGTTTCATCACAATTCGTTTAACACGGATTTAATTAAACTGTATTTATACGGCAACACAAATGATTAAGATAGTTCTAAGAATATGTTGTCAGTAATCGTTATTAAACGAAAAACTGGTTTCTCACAGGCAAACATGCAAAATAAGTTTGGTACTTTATCCTCAGAATTATTTTTTGTGCGATTGAAGAAAATTTAAATAGTTAATTTTTTTTACACCTCATTTTGTCCCAAACAAACCCTTCCCTCATCTCACCGGTATTTGTGACTGCCCGATGTCGATGTGTCTTCCCTCTTTTAGTATTATTGTTTCTGCACAGTGATTCATGGCCGATGAATCTAATGATGACGACAACACAAATGATGGTTCTGTCATGCAATATTTTACGCATTTGCGAAAACACAATATTGCGCAATTATAACCGTTGAAAGCCGCGGACTGGAACAAGAAATTGAATGAATGAATGGACTGCTCACTGGTTTCTTGTATCTCCTGTGTCATTATAAAACGATATGTGTTAACGGATTAAAATAGAGGTTTAAGATGAATGGTCGCTCGTTGAGTTGTTTTTTTTTTGTTTTGTTTTGTTTTTTTGTTTTTTTTTGTGAATTACAAACTTTCTTTGCAAACTACTTTTATGTTTTGTTTTTGTGACGATGTTTCCAACAGTCACTGTCGCTTCGATTTCAAATCCAAATAGATTTACGAAAATAAGAATACGCCAGACAAATAGAGAACAACAAAATCGAGACAGACAAAAAGATAAAGAAAGAGAGAGAGAAGCAGTAAGAGGAATGAATGAGATTTAGATATAGTAAGAGAGGGGGGTGAGAAAGAATGCGAATTGGGAATATAGCAATAGATAGTAATAGAGAAGACACGAACAGTCGATACATGTTCATCAGCGCTGACTTCATTAATTTCAGCCAAGCACAAATAATAATTGAGTCAATGTTTCCTGCTTTATGCCGCGTCACGGAATAGAAAATCTTTAGTCCAATCATTTTAAGCCTCCTACATCACACCAAACAAGCTGCCGCCATATTATATTTTATTTTTTTCTCATGAACAACATCATATCTTCCTCTTGACCGCACTTTTTATTTAAATTTTCTCCTATTTGAGCGTCGCACTATTAAAGGTAATTTTAAAATACAACGATTAAAACCATTCCTATTTAGTTTTCATTACTGAGAGAAATAATATTAAAATGGTGTTATGTAGAAATATTTTTATGTATACTTCGTTTATATTCATTGAAACTAAATATAGTATTAACGATATTGATCTCCACCTTTCATTAAGACCGAAGTTCGAGTCATTTTCTTGAGTCTGCACCAAGTAGCTCGTACGGCTTAAAAATGGCTGCGATTTTAAGTTTACATGTATCTAATTTAAGAATAATATTCATTTTTTATTATCCTACAAGTAATTGTTTATCTAGCATAAAGGTCCCTCGAAGATAAGTTTTAATAAGAGATAGACTGACAATTTGATAGAAGACTATTTTGAGATAATTGAAACTAATGAGATGTATGTATAAAATAAGATGAGTCATGACATGGTTTTATCGATTCTTAATTTGAATATCACTATGTGATATTGCAGTTTGCCAAAGAGAGTGGCTGGGTATGTCCAGGTCGCGGGGGTGTTCTTCAGACCGCTGTGATGCCCTGCGCGTGGCGACCAACTACCTATGAGTTAAACACGGAAAAATGATTGGCACTTTCCCTTTAGATCAAGTAGCTTATACATGGTCAGCTTCAACTGCTCCACAGATCTTGTGCGTGAGTCTTCTATTTGTTTTTGGCGTCATTATGTATTATTACTAACAGAAATCATCAGGGGAAATGTGAGCTCTCTATAGAATAAACAAACCACACATTGTCTTTAAAAATACAGATTTATTCTAATGTTGAATCCACGTGATCCGTTGCGAATCCAGTTCCAATTTCAACTGCTCGGGACCGACGGTCAATTCGTATTCCACATCTTTTCATATAAACTGAATTGCAAATTTGATCTTGTGACAAAGCGTCATAGATTGAGAGAGATAGGAAGGGTAGGAGCGAGAGAAGGAGAGGTATGATTACATATTAAAAATAGAGACCGAAATGCCATTGTTCTACAATCCTTGTGTCGGATAAATTCATCTGATATTTTGACTTGTCAAACACAATTGTATATACAACCTGGCCCGCTAATGTGCGTTGACATTTAGAAATGACACCTGAACACTTTACTATTACTTCTCTCCTTATGGGACAAAGGCACTCCTGGAAAAAGGATTGGAAATGTAATTGGTTCAAGAGCTTCCTTAAACGCGTTATTCATCATTGTGCCTAAACAATGTTGTTCCCATAAGAGAAAAGATGTGGTGGCCTATTTTCCTATAGCTAAAAAGGTTTTGCTTAGAAATTTATAGAAATTAATTCATAGAATTTCGTATAAATTCTGCAAAGTGTTGAACACGCAGACAAAGAAATGGAAACAAGTTTAACTGTGAATATATTATATGGAAGGATTATTAGTTTGACAAAAAAGTTCTTGCTAATTTAACTTTAAAATTCAGATAAACATATCGTGGCTCAAAAAAAAAATTATTAATCAAAAAAGCACCATCTGAATCAACACACTTTTGCCAACGCGAAACATTATATATTATGTAATATTTTCTTCGCTTTAAATTTATAATGAAATAAAATAGAATATTATGGTTCAATTGTGCTGTAAATATAAATATTCACTAAAAATGCGCACTTGTCTTATCAAAGAACAAACTGTTGATTAATGAAATTATTTTTACATAATCATTTGAAATCAAATTAAATGAAAGAAAAGTTAAGGGTCATAGTTCAGTTGTGTTATAAACAGAAATACTCATTTCGAACGCCTTTGCCTTATAAAATAATATGAATTTGATTTTATGTGCTACTCGTGTGGTGATAAATCTTCTCTTATAAAAATGTGATGTTAGGTTGCATAAAAGTGCTTACGTTTCATGAAAAACGGACTTCTTTCTTTAATCGGATTTTTTGGATTATCAATTTTGGTATTAATAGGTGCATTCTGATACAAAACATACGTAACATCCGAGACATTCCAAGTCCCTTGTGTAATTTTTTGTTTCAAAATCGGCCCAGCTGTTTCTGTGTCTATGGGGAACGAACTCACACAGACACACAGAAAAAGTCCGTTATATATATATATATATATATGTATATAGTATATATATATATATATATGTATATAGTATATATATATATATATATATATATATATATATATATATATATATATATATGCGTGTGTTGAGCGACCAAGACGCAAGAATCATTTTCTACCTTTGTTATCGTTAAACGTCGTCCATGTTTTTGTCACAACGATATGACCAGACACTGACCTTGGCACCCTCATTAATAAACCCATCTACACCGACAGTTAGCTCGAGGAAAATTTCCTTGTTTCATGCATCGAACTAAAACTTACGCTGCTTCTGATGAAGTGCACGCATCGCGTGAAGTGGTAAAGCATTTCTTTCGTAAGCGGTGCGTATGAGCTTTCCGCGACAGGTGTCAACGCTGCAATGACACCGAATTAAAGAGTGACCGGCACAGAACATAGCCATGAATAGAAAATGGTTTCATATTGACACCTCGTCAAATCAATAATGCGGCTGTTCTCTCAGAGGAATCGTGTGTGATGTTCTGCAGACACCATTCGCTCGAGCGAGCAAGAGCCCCAGGATGCTCCTAATCAATAGGTCCAACTGATGATATTGACGTGTTAGAAACTAATACATATTTTATAGTCTTTTCTGTTGTTGTTGTAATGTTCTCTGATTAGGCTCATGTTTTGTATGTGACCCATGATTGTTATAATTAGGCGCGTAATTATGTAATTACACAATATTCCCAGCGTGCGCATTCTACTGTCCACAGAAAACTCCGAAAATGTTAATTTTAATCAGCTCTGGGATTAATATGCATGATAAATACATACGTTACGAAGCGTGTGTCTTAAACTAGATTATGCGTATCATAAATACGAACGGATAGTTTGGCTCAATGAAGGCATTTGACTGTGAATGTTAATTATCATAATGACTATCAAGCATTAATACTAAGTGTGCACATCTAAAAATATATAACAGCGTATATATATATATATATATATATATATATATATATATATATTTAAGCATATACGCTTACATACGCATGATCCGCAAAAAAGACACATATAAGGTAATACACGCGTATGCATCCATACAAATGCACAATAATATTTTGATTGTTTGGCTACTTTGCGTACATTTAAGCGGTTTTCGGGTTATTCAATCGAGAAACGCTGTGTTATCGTCGTTTACTGTTTTAATAGTCTCAGACATGTCTGTTGGACGACCTCCAAGGTTTAAGGTAACTATGTTATGTAGATGTTTTGTTTGGTTTCGAATTCTTAACTATGAATTCACAAACGAAGTAACGGAACTCTAATCTTGAGTAAAATCTGCGCAATATTTGCACAGTACACAAGGTTTTTCAGTATAGAGAAAAAATACTCTTGATTCTTGTTTTGAAAGGAGCTTACGCGAGCATTATCAGAGAGAAGTTTTTTTTTCTATCAACTTGAATGCTAACATCTCGGCAGGGTTTTTTGAAAAGCTGACGTTGCAAAATAGATCATAGAATGTCTTTGGAGAAAATAAATGTAGAGCATCTTCTTCAAGAACAACTTGTTCTTCGTCTTCATGTCTGTCAATATTAAAGCCATCATAGTCACTAATGTCAGGAAGGTCTTCGAAGTACGGCTCTTGAATTTCATCAAAATGAGCTACAAGGCGACATGTTGATTAAAATAATACTTAAGGCTGCCCCGGATCTTTCTATTGATACGTCATTACATCAACAACGCAGAAGTAGCAATGTTTTTTGGGTTTCTTTAAACCATGAGAAATATAGACTCGCCATGCAATCGAAAAATTCACGCAGAGTATTTGGTGCATTCATTTCTCAGTATGTATGGGGCTCTAGCTTTACCCGAGTCAGCAAGTATAATACCAAAATAACTATGGTAAACACGCGTTATGAAACTTGTTAGATCTTTTCCAATCGGAGCAATAGTGTATTCTCAATATATGTAGCAGAACACGTCAGGTTTATTTCTGTAAGATCTTCTGGCCGAAACCCCCATTCACTGCAAAACAAAAAATAGGTATAAGTAGTCATAAAATGGCTCCACCGCATCCCATTACGTTTCGTAGTTGGGGCTACCAGCGAAAACACCGCTGTATGCGCAGGGAAAGTTTTCTATACAGTTGCTTGTACGGTCACTCTAATTAATATATAACTTATATATAATATATAAATTTGTCTTTATATAACAAATTTATGCTTTGCCAAACCAATTGTTAGAAGACGTTTATAGACTTCAAACCGATCCATTATCAGAATACTCACCCATAACTATAGGATCTGAATATGTGTTTTCATTAAAATAATCATTTCCAATTCAAACATTTTTCTTCACATTTTTACACTTAGTCACGGAAGCCACCTCGCTATATAAACGCCGAACTAAACATTTTACCATAAATTTTATAAAATTGAGAGAATGTACAGTTATCTTCATAAATTCGACGCATTTCAACAAATCTCTCAAATCTATACTATTTGTGTGATGCGAACGAATCAGTAAGATGACTGGAAAACTGATATTATGTACAAAAAATGATGTGTATTTACAACAAAACAGACTACTGTACTACTTAACGCCAATGATACGTACTACATTAACTAACCGAGTTGTGATCTTTTGGTATATTTATGCTGTCCGAAAGAGTTAATAAATTATGTATTGAGAAATCCCCACAACACTTGACTCCCAAGCATATTTGCACCGTAAAAGATGTTGATATATTTTCTGCTTCAGGTTTATAGTCAGTGGGTCGGTAAATTTTCTATTTTTGGAAGAACATCCATAAATGGGGTCTAAAACTAGCGCTGATCATATATACCTCAATGTGTACTCTATCGTACATTAGTATGACATTTTTAGCGTGTATTTATAGGTATACCTCGAACCATGTATGCTACACACCATATCGCCAATTCTTTAAAATTATATTTAACATCTGCGATTTTTTTAGTAATATTATTTATCAGTTTCTGAATGACATTCCTAATCCCTTTCGCAAGTTCATTTAATTTGGCATTTGAAGAAAGAAATTGAAATGTGCTAAGCTAATATAGCCAGACATTCTTTGTAATTCTCACTTATTTGGGGATCGTGTTTATATTGTGTCTTTTCTTTATTCTTTACGTTCTAATCTCTTTCTGTTTGCGTTTCCAAAAAAAAAATTCTATTGGTGCTTTCGGTTTACAACGATTTTATTTTTGCAAAAATGTTAATAGTTTTCGGCGTAGCTTCGTTATTGCTCGACGTCGTCTCGAATTATATGTGATATTATTTATTATCCGTGTGTGTTTCATTTGATAAGCATGTGTTTGCTTTTCATCAACAATTAGATTTCGAAGTGATTTGCGTTATTCGCTTTTGTTTCTTGTACTTTCAACTTACATATTTCTAGTAAAAAAATGTCGGCTGAAAAATTCCAAAGCTAAATATATTTTATCCAGTCCGTCTCAAATAAATTGTATCTTTTGGTACAAACCCTTTCGATTTTTAATAGTGCCCTTAACATTTAATCGTAAAAATTATCTGCCAATAAAGTAATTTAATTCACAAGCTGACGTTTTTGCTTTCTGTATATTCGTTTGTTACGCTTCATCTACGCATGCAAATCGATCAGTGAAAGATTGCACCAAGAATCCAACGGTAATTGTACGGTTTTATTAAGTATTTAGAATATTATGTACTCGTATAATATTTCATTTAATATTTCATTGGGTTTACTTGTCTAATTTTATGTTTTCTTTGTGTTTGCTTCTACAATGTAAACCTTTATAAGAAGATTTGCCGCCCTTTATAAAAAAATATACAAAAGAAGTGAACAAATTTTATCGGTGTAATTCTACAAATAACTTACATAATCTCGAGAAGAATGTCAGCTTTTTTCTGATCCCCTTGTTTAGAAACTGTCGATAGCGATTTTCGTTTTTTTTTAATTTCAAAAGGAGTCATTTATTGTAATAATAAGATGTGGTTGGACATTTTATGCTTTTTTAAGAGAGCAGTTTTTGGATTTATACTTTACCTGTTACCACATGCAACACTCGGTTCCTTTATGTTGAAAAATCACTTCTTACACTTAAAACAATGACATATACAAACTTATGGCAATTTACCGTAGATTTATGTCAAGAAAGATTGGGTTCGCTTTTAATTTTTGCTAGTAAACTTCGTCTAATTTAAGCATTCCTTGCTGAAACTCGACCCTAAAAAATTTTTAAATTTTGCTAGTCTAATATCGTTAAAATGTTCGTTTATCGGTCATGCAAACGCCACATTATATTTCTCGTCTAGCTTAGTCAAATGAAAACATATTCATATTTATTAAACAAGGACGCACTGAGACTAAATGGTTCATATCGTGTTTTGAGAAAACGCAAGATTGCTGTCAGTTTACAAAGGGTTACAAAGGGATATTTGGGCACAAATATCGTTTAGAAAAAGAGTATTTGTATTTTGTAACATGATAAAATACATAGAAAGAAAGAGGTTTATAAATTTATGCTAATATGGAGTACACGAAACACACACAAGCATAATTTTTCGCTCTCCTCTCTGGAAGGGATGTGACATAATGTAGGATAGCGCTCTGACTGGCGCAGTATTTTTTTAAAGTATAACAGTTCAGTTATGCAAAAATAAACTTGATTAGCCGTGTCGGCATTCTACATTGATGGTGCCTCAGACAACAAACGATAAACTAGGGCTACCCAGCAAATTTGCCTCAGTTCA